>NC_133324.1:981890175-982190175 GCF_042186555.1 Aquarana catesbeiana | reverse complement strand
GAGGAGAAGAAGATAGAAGACGCCGCGGACGAGATGCTGGACGAGAACGCCGGAGGAAGAACCAGAAGAGCCAGAAGAACCAGAAGAAGAAGAAGATGAAGGAAGAAAGAAGAAGTATTTAAATAAAGGAATTGTCAAAAACTGTCTCTTGTCATTTTTAACATTATTGACAGTTTTTTAGTGAAATGGTAGGGGTAAGTACCCCCTTACCATTTCACACAGGGGGGGGGGGGGCGGGATCTGGGGGTCCCCTTGTTAAAGGGGGCTTCCAGATTCCGATAAGCCCCCCGCCCGCAGACCCCCACAACCACCGGCCAGGGTTGTGGGGATGAGGCCCTTGTCTTCATCAACATGGGGACAAGGTGTTTTTTGGGGGCTACCCCAAAGCACCCTCCCAATGTTGAGGGCATGTGGGCTGGTACGGTTCAGGAGGGGGGGGGGCCGCACTCTCGTCCCCCCCTCTTTTCCTGCGGCCTGCCAGGTTGCGTGCTCGGATAAGGGTCTGGTATGGATTTTTAGGGGGACCCCACGACTTTTTTTTTTTTTTTTTGGCGCGGGGTACCCCTTAAAATCCATACCAGACCTGAAGGGTCTGGTATGGAATTTAGGGGGAACCCCACGTCAATTTTTTTTTTAAATTTTGGCTGGGGTTCCCCTTAATATCCATACCAGACCTGAAGGGCCTTGTATGGAATTTAGGGGGACCCCCACATCATTTTTTTTTTTAAATTTTGGTTCGGGGTTGCCCTGTGGGGAATTCCCATGCCGTTTTTATCAATGAACTTCTATGTGTATTGTCGGCAATGCAATAGCCGCGGGTAGTTTTAAATGAGTTTTTTCCTTCCAAATGTCATTTTGCTGTCAGACTGTTCTAAACACGGGAAACATGCGCCCCTTTACAGGCATACTATAGACACCCCCCAGGTACGAAATTTAAAGGGATATTACACTTTTATTGTTTGACTTTAAGCATTAATAAAATCACTGCTCCTGAAAAAACGGCCGTTTTTAAAACTTTTTTTTGCATTGATCCATGTCCCCTGGGGCAGGACCCGGGTCCCCAAACACTTTTTATGACAATAACTTGCATATAAGCCTTTAAAATTAGCACTTTTGATTTCTCCAATAGACTTTTAAAGGGTGTTCCGCGGCATTCGAATTTGCCGCGAACACCCCAAATTGTTCGCTGTTCGGCGAACTTGCGAACAGCCAATGTTCGGGTAGAACATGAGTTCGACTCGAACTCGAAGCTCATCCCTAGCCTGGAGCCATAATGGGGTGAAAAGTCCCGATTACCAAAAAAGAATGAGACAGAAGAACCAAAAAAGGAGAGGGGGGGGGAGAAGAAAGAGAAAAACAGGGGGAAAAGGGGGGGGGGGAAGGGGAAGGAAAGGGGGAAGAAAGAGAAAACGAGGGGAGAAGATAAAAAGGAAAAGAGGCCAAGGGGGAGGGGGGAAAGAAAAAAGAGGGGAAAAAAAGGAAATGGGAGGGGGAGGGGAGGGGGGGAGGAAAAGAGGGGCGGAAAGAGAGGGGGCTAGTAATATAGAATAGATCTGTATAATGAGGCCTACCTCAGTAGAAGATAAAAAATGCTGATAGCTGGACACAAGATGCTGCCAGGCTAAGCCTGAAAATGGCTGAGCCGCAATGGATAGTACAAGATCTAAATACAAACAGTATAGTATAAATTACACTGCCAATTACTATAGCTGTACAAGTATGTAGCAGAACAGCAGCAAGTTCTGCAAGTAAGAAAAAAAGAGACTAGCTAGATAGTCCAAAAGCTCACAGTGTAGCCAGCACTGCATACATAGAAGGTCTCACCTTGTGTGGAGGGATATATAACAAACCAATCCTGTGAACAGTAGTAATAGGTTGTTCCCTTACAGAACACCAAAACAAATGTCACAGGGGTGATAACCCTTCTCTATGTTTTCCAAAAAGCTTAAAAAAGATTTTTTGGCTGGAGCTAAACACGTTAAAAATGTACCCGTTCAAAATTACAAAGAGATTCTACTTAACAACAAACCTACAGTCCCTGTCTTGTTTGCACCGCCTGTATACTGCTGTTCAGAGTATATAGGGCCTGGGGGCCCCACACCTTTCCTTTTTTTAATTTGGGTGCGGGGTTCCCCTTAATACCCATACAAGACCCAAAGGGCCTGGTAATGGACTGGGGGGTACCCATGCCGTTTGTCTCACTGATTTTCATCCATATTGCCAGGACCCGACATTACATTAAACCCGCAAGCAGTTTTAAATGAGATTTTTTCCTTTAAAAACGACATTTTGTGCAGGGACTGTTCTAAACACGGGAAACACGCGTCACTTTACAGGCATACTATAGACACCCCCCAGGTATGATATTTAAAGGAATATTTTACTTTTTTTTTTTTTACTTTAAGCATCATTAAAATCACTGCTCCCGAAAAAACGGCCGTTTTTAAAAGTTTTTTTTGCATTGATACATGTCCCCTGGGGTAGGACCCGGGTCCCCAAACCCTTTTTAGGACAATACCATGCAAATTAGCCTTTAAAATGAGCACTTTTGATTTCGAACGTTCGAGTCCCATAGACGTCATTGGGGTTCTAACGTTCGTGCAAATTTTCGGTCCGTTCGCAGGTTCTGGTGCGAACCGAACCAGGGGGTGTTCGGCTCATCCCTAGATGTGAGGCATATCTTATCTATGTGAGACTTAGGTGTCTACATATTTTAAGTCTTTATGTATACCAATTGTATGCTGTGTATTTTTTACAATAAAGTTTTTTGGTGTTGCAACAGGATATGATGAATCAGGACAAATGGTGGTGTTTGTTTCCCACTAGCCTTGATTGGCTGTCACCTTTTTCATTTCCTCATTGGGAGGAGTCCATACACCTTATATATCCCAACATCCGTGGGTTGGATGTTAAGTCTTTGATGACGCCCTGGGGGAGGGGCGAAACACGTTGACGAAACATCCGGCTCACGTCTAACCAGTGACTCATCTTCCTGTTTCCATGGAACGCACGCTGCAAGCGGCGATCGCGGAAGTTTTATGACATGCCTGATTGCAACCGTGGATTCTGTGAGTAGCGCCATGATGCGCAAGTGATTTTTTAGCTCCACAATACTTCACCATATTGACTTTTTTTGGGGTTGACATCTGCAAGTATATGACCTGTTATGAACATCATCCATCCATATCGGTATCTACATCAGAGACATCACTTTACAACATCCATGGTGATTGATTGACAGCACAGGCCGAAGAGATGCTGTTTGCTTTCCAGTGAGACTGCTATTAAGAGCCCTGTGTAGTAGCCCAGCTGATGGTACTTATTTAGGACTATTTATCAGCACTATATTACTCTAACTTTGTTAAGTACACAATATATATTTCACCAGTAATTGGGTAGCACCGATTGTGTATCTATTGAAATTTGCACTTTATTTATGTGGTTTATTGGCAAGTAGCAGCTGATCTGTGTATTGCACCCACTGTATACTAACATTCACTATCTATGTCATTTATGGATTTACGTTTAGCAATATTGCACAGAGCACTTTATATATAGCAAACCCAGTAAAGTCTCCCACGGCGACTGGGGAGGGCACAAAATCAGGCCACAAATAGACAAACATCTAGGTAAGGAATAAAGGGGTATATATGAATAATATACATGAATATAATCAAAAGAATAAGGGTAAATAGGAAAAAACACCATTGGGAATAAGGTGGAGAGAATCAGGAAGAAGAGTCCATACCAACGGCCGAGTTGAAAACAGAAGGGGTAGTGTGAAAAAAAAAAAAAAGGTGAAAAATGATAGTGATAGGACCAGAAGCAAACCATGACTGAATGGTGATAGTGAAGGATGTTAATGATAAATGAGCAACCAAGAATTGGAGAAATAATCAGGGGAAGTGCAGAGGGTTACTGGTGTGTAGACCAAGGGTAGAGATACCAATAGTGAATGCAATGGTGAATGGTGGAACCCAGAACAAACACAGGACAAGATAACTGTGAATAAAGTAAGAACTAGGACCAATATATACCTATACCAGGTGTTGAGTGAAAAATGAGGGCACCGGATGATGAATTCAATTGATTAACCGATAGTAATTCAAAAAAGATTAGTGGGTAAATGCTTGAATACAGGCTATATGCCTGTAGATGCCAGAAGTCAGTAACCCAGATCCAAAATCTATAAAGTGAAGTCGAATAAAGATAGTAAATATAATGGCAATGCTGCCCCAACCACACTTAAGGCTGTAGTGAGGGCGGTGGGCAGGATGCACGGTTGTGATGGGGTAAAAACTTACTTGAATTGGATCTGATACCAAAGACCTCCGGGTCCCACGCCGGCCTATGAAAACTGCGGAACAAGGCCGCCGTATAGGTGTCCTCCAACCCCGTGACGTCACGACACGAGGCATCTCGGTGTGAGGCGGCGTCCCGGGGGTCACTCATAACACCTGGTATAGATGAGCCAGAGAAAACCATGGAAGATGGTGGGGCGGGGGTTAAACATTTCCTCCCACTGCTTGTAAATGCAGTCTAGAGGCTAATTAGCTGCTAGGATTGCTTTTACATGAAAGCCGACCGCTGTCTGAAAAGAATGATACCAAGATGATACCTAAACCCGCAGGCATCATTCTGGTATAACCACTCAAATTCCAGCAACATACCAGTACGTTGCTGGTCCTTGTTGGGCATATATTGTAATCTTTTTTTCCATGCAGCCTGTGGGCTGAACAAAAAAAAAAAAATTGATCGGTCATACAGGCCATACAGTAACGTGGACAGATTGTGGAAACAAAGTACAACAAATACAATGTGACAGTAAAGATACAAATATGATCATTTCAAGGAAAGTTCCTTCAGATCTCTCCAATGAACATATAAATGTCGGAGCACATGGGGGATTCTTAGCAGTTCCATTTTACTAAAAATGACTAGTAATGCAGCACCATAGCAGAAAAGTGTGTTTTATCCTCAAACTTTATATGTAAATCCTCTGCTTGTATAAGATTAGTGTACACCACAAGAGTCTGCAAAGCATTCATGAAGCTTTTGGTGATCGAGTCTTTGTTGTTTAAATAATAACTTCAAATTCAGGGCCCATTTACAAAGAATTTCAACATTTTATGGCAGTTTATATTGGTCCCCCCACTTTTTTTAGTCTCTAAGATGAATATAGTTCTATGCTACTTTTATGATTGTATACTGTATTTATGATCTATATCTGGAAGAAGGAATGTGTTTACTAATACAGATGTTTTATACATGATTTTAAAACATAGAATTATAGTTAAAGCGTGTCAATGTATTTGATTTCAACATTTTTGAATGTTTGGAATGTAGTGGCTTGATTTTTTTTTTAATTTTTCAATACATAATAATTTTTCTTAAGTTATTAAAATCCTTCAGATTACCTAATTTTAGGCTCAGGTTTCAACCCTCCACCCAACAAAATAGAATAAACAAACCCCATTGATATGGACCTACCTGCCCCACCCTTCTAGATCTCTTTCCAAAGTCTCCAGTCATATGTTAATCAGCAGCTCCTGTGTGTTGGCCAATCGGATTCTCCCATCAATTAGCAAAAGCCACTCTCTGCCCACATATAAACCTCACATACAGTATATCCAGTCCATACCAATCTTACTTTTACTTGAAGCAAAAGTGAGTTTGTATTTCTATTGTATTTCTATTATATTTACTTTATATATGAAGACAGAACATCTCCATGTATGAGGTTGGTTATATTAAAAAAAAAAATTAAGTCTTGCAAGATAATGTGGATTTCCAATCCATGTATGGATCTCTACTCTGACCATAAATGGCAGGAGAAATTAAAACAAAAATCAATCTAAATTTAAAATACATTAAAGAGTTTGCCTATTTAGCTCACTGCTAAGTTATAGGTTCCAGAGAGTAGACAACAGGTTCTAAAAGAAAGATCCTAATATTTTAGAGAAAACTATGACTAACCTGAGAAAATGAAGGTACAGATGGGATCTCACTGGGTCTTCACTAGTGGAATCTTTGTAGACTTCCCAACGTGTTAGTTCTTCTTGAAATAGTTGTGGGATGAAATAGTCAATAGAAATACAAACTCACTTTTGCTTCAAGTAAAAGTAAGATTGGTATGGACTGGATATACTGTATGTGAGGTTTATATGTGGGCAGAGAGTGGCTTTTGCTAATTAATGGGAGAATCCGATTGGCCAACACACAGGAGCTGCTGATTAACATATGACTGGAGACTTTGGAAAGAGATCTAGAAGGGTGGAGCAGGTAGGTCCATATCAATGGGGTTTGTTTATTCTGTTTTGTTGGGTGGAGGGTTGAAACCTGAGCCTAAAAGTAGGTAATCTGAAGGATTTTAATAACTTATCTAATAAAAATTATTATGTATTGAAAAATTCAAAAAAATCAAGCCACTACATTTCAAACATTCAAAAATGTTGAAATCAAATACATTGACACGCTTCAACTATAATTCTATGTTTTAAAATCATGTATAAAACATCTGTATTAGTCATTTTTAGTAGAATGGAACTGATAAGAATCCCCCATGTGCTCCGACATTTATATGTTCATTGGAGAGATCTGAAGGAACTTTCCTTGAAATAATGATATTTGTATCTTTACTGTCACATTGTATTTGTTGTATTTTGTTTCCACAATCTGTCCACGTTATTCTAATGCCCCGTACACACGGTCGGATTTTCCAACGGAAAAAGTGCGATTGGATTGTGTTGTCGGAAATTCCGATCGTGTGTGGGCTCCATCGGACTTTTTCTGTCAGAATTTCCGACACACAAAGTTTGAGAGCAGGCTATAACATTTTCCAACAACAAAATCCGATTGGTTAAATTCCGATCGTGTGTACACAAATCCGACCCACAAAGTGCCACGCATGCTCAGAATAAATTAAGAGACAAAAGCTATTGGCTACTGCCCCGTTTATAGTCCCGACGTACGTGTTGTACGTCACGCGTTCAGAACAATCGAATTTCCTGACAACTTTGTGCGACCGTGTGTATGCAAGACAAGTTTGAGCCAACATCTGTCGGAAAAAATCCATGGATTTTGTTGTCGGAATGTCCGATCAATGTCCGATCAATGTCCGATCGTGTGTACAGGGCATAAATGTTCAGTTTGATATCACAAAACAAAAAACAGAGAGTGTGCCATTGTGGCAGACCCAGATCACATTGGGGGGCAAATTCTTTAAAATGAAGAACATGACATGAGTAAAATGCATAGTTTTTTGGGGTGTAAATGTAAGGAGGTGACCTCACCAGTGTACACCATGCTGCCTGATCTTATTACAAGGCATAAGGAATCATAGACCCAATGTGGAGGAAATGCAGGAAATACCCAACTACTCTGTATTAGGTTGGATAATATAACATGGCTGAGAATTACCTTGTAAATTATTAGATTGCTGGATTTCCATATTCAGGTCCTTTTACTGTACCCAAAAAAATATTGTTGTGGGTGGATCTCCACTTAAGTGTCTGATCCTATTACCACTGGTTATACAAGTCTGATAATATCGTCACCACAACCCCTACATCTGTTTATGAAAGTAAAGTCATTTTTGGGGGGTTTAAGCTGAGCCAGATTACAATCAGTGATTGTCACCACGGCAATATTATTTACTTGAAGTGGGTACCTTGTTGTTTTAGTTGGGGGGGGGGGTATTAGAATAACTCTAGAAGAGAGAATGTACAACATTTTCATTATTATATTTATATATCCTGAAATTTTATGTGAAAAGTATATGGGAAGAACCATTAAAATCTGGTCAGTTTAATAGGGATTATAGACTGAACAGGAAGTGTGTTTTGTTTGTTTCATTTTCTTAGTTGTTTGTTCTGTTAATAATGTAAGAAAATATTGTTTTTGTGGGTTGGCAGATTAAACTTTTTTGAAAAGCCTTGTTTTATCTTAGTTTATTCTGACTTGATCCATTGAAATGCATTGTATTTGTATGAAATTAAATCTAAAAGCAGCCTAAGGAATTTTGGGAATGTACACGTTTTTAGTATCTATATTTTTGGAAAAATTGAAATTTTATAGAAGATGCTTGAAATGAAAACAGTGAAAACAGTTGTGGATAAATTATACTTGCACTTGTTTTTCTGTGCAATGTAAAAACTTTAAAGAGGAAGTAAACTCTCCCACTTTGATGCTGCTTTTCATTTAGTCCATTATAATAAGTAATTATTAAACTATAACCACTGTAATCCAGCCCAAATCGCATATTACTTACTGTTTAAAGAAACTTTAAAAAAACTTGTTTCCAGAGGTTAGGCAGCGCCATCTTAAGTATTGTTTTCTGAGTCCACAGTAGAGTGTATTTCTGCCCTTACATTGAGCACTTCCTGTACTGCTAACCAAGCCTCCTTCTCAATCCAACGTTTCTATGGCAACCCTGCTTTACTGCTCATAGCTGACTTGTTTTATTCCATAGTATTTACTTGTGCTGATTATCTAGTATTAGCCTTTGTCAGTCTTATCAGCTTCAGCTGATAAGGCTGCAGTAATGCTGTCCGATGGCCAGGTTTACACTGCATGTGATGTCACATGGTCACATGGGGTGTAGTAGGAAGCTCTGAGTGATTGTGAAGTCTCGTGGGATTTCAGAGCTGTGCCGTAGGAAGATCTGATAATATCTGATAATAGACAGACAAGTACACAGAGTGTCGTAAATTAGGGGAGATCTGGGCATGCTCAGTGAAGTCATTCTAAAGAACTAAAAGGATTACAACAATACTAAGCAAGTAAAGGAGATATCTACAAGTAGTGTTCATTAGGGTTTTTTATGCTGATTTACACAGGACAAAGTTGTCGGGGAGAGTTTACAACCACTTTAAAGCTGTATATGGTCAGTGGATCAGAATATGACATATTTTAAGTTTCTTCTGGCATTCCTATGGGTATTTGTCTATAATTTTTAATATTCATTGCCATTAACACACAATATTATCAGTAGTTGGTGTCTTTCCAGGCATACAAAACTGCAAATATTGTTGGTTGGTGGAAATGGAAGCCATTGTCTGTCTAAGCGTTTACCTCTACTATTGTTTCAGTGTTGGATTGGAAGCCATTGTCATTGTCAAATGTTAAACTAGGTGATCCCGTCTACTATTGTTTGATTGTTTACTGCAATTACTGAATCCTGTCACCATTGTTCTCAGCTCCTCCTCTGTCTATTGTTTGTTGGGTGTAGACTGAGACCACTCAGGGTAGATCTTATTATTATGGCTTCTTTTCTTGCATTATCTTAACTTGATAGTGTAACTCTGAAAAGTATGAAGGTAATTACTTGAAGACCATGCGTACCATCTGCTAGAAATGGCTGCCATGTCTAGTATGGAAAGCTTTACAGCTCATACTCTTAAGCATAAGAGCATTTTTTTTGCTAGAAAAGTACAGAAATGTTTTTGTTTTGTAAAAAGTCTTACAGTTTGATTTTTTTTTCACATTTGTTTATGTTATTAAGGAAAAAAAGCTTGTTTTGTTGTTGTTTTTTTTTTTAAGCCTTAACAATTTTTTTTATATATATATTTTAATATTTAGATTTTGCGTCCACTAAATGCACTGTATTTTTTTTAGAAAGGTAGAATAATTTGTGGTAAAAAAATGGTACCGTATATACTCGAGTATAAGTCGAAATTTTCAGCCCCTTTTTTGTGACTGAAAGTGCCCCCCTCGACTTATACTCGAGTCACCGCCGTCTGCCTACATGATCAGCGTGTCATGCAGGCAGACGGTGGCCAGCGTGTGCTACATACCACTCGGCAGCCTCACACTGTTCAAAAGCCGCGCCTCCTCGTCTGTGATAGGCAGTCAGCGTACAGCCTATCACGGACATTCTCTCATCCTCGTCCATGGAAAGAGGATGAGAGAATGTCCTTGATAGGCTGACCGCTGGGAAATGGAGTTTTCTGCCTATCATGGAGGAGGAGGAGGCGCGGCTTTTGAACAGTGAATGGCCGCCGCACACGCTGATCGGTGCAGAGCGGCACACGGAGGATGCACAGGACACAGGTAGGATGCACACAGACACATGCACACAGGTACATATACACATGACACATGCACACATACACAGGACACAGGTACATGACACATGCACATATACACAGGTACATGACACATGCACATATACACAGGTACATGACACATGCACATATACACAGGTATATGACACATGCACATGACACATGCACATATACACAGGACACAGGTACATGACACATGCACATATACACAGGTACATGACACATGCACATATACACAGGTACATGACACATGCACATATACACAGGACACAGGTACATGACACATATACAGAGGACACAGGTATAGGACACATGACACATATACACAGGACACAGGTACATGACACATGCACATATACATAGGACACATAACACATATACACAGGACACAGGTACATGACACATGCACGTATACATAGGACACATGACACATACACAGGACACAGGTACATGACACATGACACATATACAGAGGACACAGGTATAGGACACATGACACATATACACAGGACACAGGTACATGACACATGCACGTATACATAGGACACATGACACATACACAGGACACAGGTACATGACACATGACACATATACAGAGGACACAGGTATAGGACACATGACACATATACACAGGACACAGGTACATGACACATGCACATATACACAGGACACAGGTACATATACACATGACACATGCACATATACACAGGACACAGGTACATAACACATGCACATATACATGACACATGCACATATACACAGGACACAGAGAGGTATACAGCTGCAGATGGGCATTATTGACCCTCTTTTTCCACTTACAGTAGCTGCTGCATTTCTCACCCTTGTCTTATACTCAGGTCAATAATTTTTTACCATTTTTTGGTGGTAAATTAGGGCCTCGACTTATACTCGGATCGACTTATACTCGAGTATATACGATATTTCTGTTGAATTGGTTTTCGGTAGTTATTGGCATAATACTGTCATTGTTTACTGTTCCTATTGTCTGCCTGGGAGGGTTCACCTGTACTATTGTTCATTGTATGTTTACGGTTTGTAGTCTATCCCATCACCATTGTCCACCATATCTCCTGTCTATTGTCTATTGGGTGTAGACTCTATTTATTCAGGGCAGATACCATTGTTATTATAAAGTTTGTGTCTGAAATCCTGTGTACAGAATATTCCAGTACATGGATCACAATCAGGCTTATTCAGCAGGGACCGCCCGAGTTTTCAATCCATGTATGGGCAAGATGATTGTACCTAAGTTGATCTATTGATTATCTTGGCCTGTTGGATTTTCCTACATATAATTACTGCCTTCATATGAATAAGGTATAATTAATATTATTATTATACAGGATTCATATAGCACCAACAGTAGACGTAGTGCTTTACAGTAACAAAGGGAGACAATATCATTACAATACAATAAAATACAAGAGGATTAAGAGACCCAGAAGAGCTTACAATCTAATATGGGGGGCAGGTGGTACAAAAGGTTGTAACTGTGGTGAATGAGCTTATGGAAGTGGTAGAAGATTAGTTGGAGGAATGATAGGCTTCCCTATTATGAGTGGGGTGCTCCAGCCCAAAAGGATTTGGTCAGAATCCATACAATAGACAAAGTCCCCCATCAGTGCCTCTCATTAGTGTCCACCTGTGTCATGGGTGGAGTCCTCTAGTTCTCCCATATAGAGGAGTGTATGTCTCCCATGGTTCGGAGAAGCAGGATCTCCCAGTCTATGGATAGTGTAGGACCCACTAATCATGGGGTACTTTGTCGCAGTAAGTGGGCTTAAGCACCATATAGCAATATGGAGTGACCAAATCCCCATATTTTTTGATAATGTTTTTTGTTAATGTTTAGGTGTTTTAAATAGCCTTGCAGGAGGTAAATGACTTTTTTGCATGTGTGTGCTGTAATGTTTTGTTCTGTTGTATGGTCTTATGGCTGCACCATCTTTAATGGATCTTTTAGGGTGTGCCCCCCAAATATCATGTTTGGTTGTCCTTCACTCACACTAAATTCGCCAACACACTGACAAGAGTGCTGTGAAGTCGCTTTATAGTGTATGGGCTGAAACTTTACTGTGACCAATATTGGCAAACCTCTTGTACCTGACTGGAGGTCAAGTATATGAACATTGCCTGAGACAACGATCGCTCAAGTAATGTATTGGGGGGACATTTGGTGAGAGGAATTCCATCCAAACATCCTTAAAGTTCAGATCTTCTCTAAACAGTGTTATACCAATATAATGCTCCGCTATCCAAATGTAATCATACGGAATCATACTAAACCATAATATTACTGGCTGCAGATAAATAGTGGTGGTGAGATATTCTATTCCTATATGAAAAATCTAGTGAATATAATAATGCAAACTTATGCGATTATAAGTTGCAATCATGAATTAAAAATTGCGATCCTCCCAATGACAACCTGTGTAGCATACACTCCTTTATATACACATGTAGCATTCATATATAATAGAGAAATTTGCAACCCTGTGCAATAATTGCAGTGACCACCTGTAATTTACATAAATCTATATAAAAGTGCATCAATATACAATAATCAATATAGAAATAAAGTGAACCGTGTTTAAAGTGCTCTTGTGCCAAACTAATTCATGTATTAATCTGTGTCCATAAAATCTCAGCATAAAGTCCATTGATAACTCCTCCATTCTTCTGGTGCTCATTGCAGGTGATAAAACAGATGATATAACAGTAAAGTGCTCGTGTCCTCTCTTGTGCTCCCCCTTTGGTGTATGCGCTCACCTTGGAGCGTGTGACCTCGCACCTAAGCTTGGTCAGATCACGCTTTTATACCACCTCGGGGTTTATGGTCAGCATTCAGATCCTTGGATGGTTGCTTTCAGCAATATTCATATGGTAAACAGAGGAAGCTGGATAGTGTATTACCGTTTTAAAAGTTTTATGTAAAATGACAATATTCCCTATATTGGGGTACTCACATTTAGTAGGTGCTATGAGCCCACCGCTCTGTATCCAGACAAATATAAAGGCTCTATGGTGATGTGTCCTCTCCCGCTCTGAGAACACTCCACTGTCTCACACACCGGCCTGTCCCCTCACCACTATATAACTGCAGCCAGTAATATTATGGTTTAGTACGGTTCCCGTATGATTACATTTGGATAGCGCAGCATTATATTGGTAGAAAACTTTTTGGCACGAGCATATGGGACGTGATCAATGCCAGCAGCTGTCCTTTAATCATCTCTAATTATCATTTGGATTTTCACATGGTAGATCACAAGATTCTGTTTTTTTTTTAGATTGTCTTCTCTGAAAAGAGTGTTTGCAGTTTGAACTTATGCTCGGACCTAATGTTTGGGTCTACCCTACATATCATCAAGGCCGGAGACAGCATAGGGCAGCCCAGGAGGGCACCAGGAGATGGGGGGGTGCTAATTTTGGGGGTCCCTCAAGAAGAGCTTATGCTGGCGCTGACTCTGCTCACACATTTACATAGCTTAGCCCAACACAGCAGACACAGTGACAAAGCCTGAGGAATAGATTGGAGATGGGAACATAGGGGCAACTGATCTATGGACTCTGATGGTGACAGCTGATCTATGGGGACACTGATGGTGACAGCTGATCTATGGGGACACTGATGGTAACAGCTGATCTATGGGGACACTGATGCTTAGACTTGATCCATGGGGACACTGATGGGGACACTGATGGGGACACTGATGGTTAGACCTGATCCATGGGGACACTGATGGTTAGACCTGTTCTATGGGGACACTGATGGGGACAGCTGATCTACTGGGATGCTGATGGGGCACCTGATCCATGGGGACACTGATGGGGGGACCTCGTCTATGGGGACACTGATGGGGGGGACCTAGTCTATGGGGACACCTCATCTATGGGGACACTGATGGGGGGACCTCGTCTATGGGGACACTGATGGGGGGACCTTGTCTATGGGGACACTGATGGGGGGACCTCATCTATGGGGACACTGATGGGGGGACCTTGTCTATAGGGGCACTGATGGGGGACCTCATCTATGGGGACACTGATGGGGGGGACCTCGTCTATGGGGACACTGATGGGGGGACCTCATCTATAGGGGCACTGATGGGGGGACCCCATCTATGGGGACACTGATGGGGGGGATCTCGTCTATGGGGACACTGATGGGGGGGACCTCGTCTATGGGGACACTGATGGGGGGACTCGTCTATGGGGACACTGATGGGGGGGACTCGTCTATGGGGACACTGATGGGGGGGACCTTGTCTATGGGGACACTGATGGGGGGACCTCGTCTATGGGGAGATTGATGGTGGACCTGATCTATGGATACACTGATGGGACACCTGATCTATGGGGACACCTGATCTATGGGGACAGTGATGGGGAGAGTGATGGGGACACCAGATCTTTGGGGACACTGATGGGGACACCAGATCCATGGGGACACTGATGGGGATATCTGATCCATGGGGACACTGATGGGAGCACCTGATCTATGGGGACACTGATGGGGACACCTGATCTATGGGGACACTGATGGGGGTACCTGATCTATGGGGACACTGATGTTGGTACCTGATCTATGGGGACACTGATGGGGGCACCTGATCCAAGGGGGCACTGATGGCGACACCTGATCCAGGGGGGGCACCTGATCCATGGGGACACCAGATCCATGGGGACACTGATGGGAGCACCTGATCTATGGGGACACTGATGGGAGCACCTGATCTATGGGGACACTGATGGGGACACCTGATCTATGGGGACACTGATGGGGGCACCTGATCTATGGGGACACTGATGGGGGCACCTGATCTATGGAGACACTGATGGGGGCACCTGATCTATGGGGACACTGATGGGGGCACCTGATCTATGGGGACACTGATGGGGGCACCTGATCCATGGGGACACTGATGGGGGCACCTGATCCATGGGGACACTGATGGGGGCACCTGATCCATGGGGACACTGATGGGGGCACCTGATCCATGGGGACACTGATGGGGGCACCTGATCTATGGGGACACTGATGGGTGCACCTGATCTATGGGGACACTGATGGGGGCACCTGATCTATGGGGACACCGATGTGGACATCAGTGGTGTCATCTGATCGATGGGGACACTGTTGGCAACAGCTGATCCATGGGGACACTGATGGAGACACCAGATTGATGGGGACACCTGATAGATCAATGATCTAAGGGGACACTGATGTGACACCTGATTGGGGACACCTGATCTATGGGGACACTGATAAATCAGTGATCTATGGGGACACTGATGGGAAACATGCTCTATGGGGTCATTGATTGGGATACCTGATCTATGGTGAAACCGGATCCATTGGCACACATACAAGAATGACATTTCCTGCAGGGCTAGTTAAAAACACCTGAACACCTGAACATATTCAAAAAATATGGGGGTTTGGTCACACTATATGGTCATATAGTGCTAAGCCCACTTACTGCAACAAAGTACCCCGAATTAGTGGGTCCTACACTAGTAATAGAATGCAAGATCCTTTGTCTCAACCATGGGAGCTGAACTCCTCTATGTGGGAGAACTGAAAGGGATACATCCTAAACACTGGTGGCCACTAAATAGGAGGTAATGAGGAGGGGGAGGGGTGCTCCAGCCCAAAAACCTGGTCAGGGCCTATTACAACATACAAGGACATATTTGGGGGGCACACCATACAATGCATTTAAATTCAAGATGGTGCTGCTATAAGACCTACAAACAGTACAAAATATTTTGATCAACATCTTGAATTTAAACACATTGTATGGTGTGCCCCCAAATATGTTCTTGTATGTTGTAATAGGCCCTGACCAGGTTTTTGGGCTGGAGCACCCCTCCCCCTCCTCATTACCTCCTATTTAGTGGCCACCAGTGTTTAGGATGTATCCCTTTCAGTTATCCCACATAGAGGAGTTCAGCTCCCATGGTTGAGACAAAGGATCTTCCATTCTATTACTAGTGTAGGACCCACTAATTCGGGGTACTTTGTCGCAGTAAGTGGGCTTAGCACTATATGACCATATAGTGTGACCAAACCCCCGTATTTTTTGAATATGTTCAGGTGTTTTTAACTAGCCCTGCAGGAAATGTCATTCTTGTATGTGTGCGCTGTAAAATATTTTGTACTGTTTGTAGGTCTTATAGCAGCACCATCTTGAATTTAAATGCATTGTATGGTGTGCCCCCAAATATGTTCTTGTAGATTGGAGGGGGAGACAAGAGAGCTTGAGAGTAGGAGGTCTTGAGAGGAGCGGAGAGGGCGATTTGGAGACATGATTGGTGATATTTGGAGACATGATTGGTGATGTAGCTCGGGGCAGAGTTGTGAATGGCTTTGTATGTTGTAGTTAGCATTTTGAATTTAATTTGGGTGATTGGGACCCAGCGAAGGGATTGGCGGAGAGGGTTGGCAGACACTGAGTGGTTGGTAAGGTGGATAAGTCTGCCAGCAGCATTCATGACAGACTGAAGGGTGGATAGCCTATGGAGAGGTAGGCCAATGAGAATGGAGTTGCATTAGTCAAGGCGAGAGATAACAAGAGAGTAGGGATCGGCCGAACACCTCCCCGTTCAGTTCGCAGCAGAACATCTCAAACAGGCAAAAAGTTCTAGCGAACATGCAAACTCTATTAAAGTCTATGGGACACGAAGATGAAAAATAAAAAGTCCTAATTTTAAAGGCTAATATGCAAGTTATTGCCACACAAAGTGTATGGAGACCCGGGTACTGCCCTGGGGGACATGTATCAATGCAAGAAAGTTTTTAAAACAATTGTTTTTTTTTAAGGAGCAGTGATTTTAAAGATGCCTAAAGTGAAACAATAAAAATGAAAAATTCCTTTAAATACCGTGCCTGGAGGGTCCCCTTAGTCTGCCTGTAAAATGGTACATCTGTTCAATGTATAGAACATGCCGCAGCAACCCTGAGCTGTGGTTGTCTGGGTCTGTGGACGGTGGCCTTATTGGAATCTGGGGCACCCAGATCCTGCCCCCCCCATGTGAGTGGGTATCGGGTACATCATACCATTACCCATTCACCAAAAAAGTGTCAAAAAACAAAAACCACAAGACACAGTTTTTGACAAATCCTTTATTAAAAAATAAAAATAAAAAAAATGTCCCTCAATATAATCCATCGTCAATCAGGATACCCGACAGACCTGAAAAATAGAAAAAAAAAACCCACTCCACCTCCTGGGACGCCTCCCAGCCAACTGCCCGCTGTGCACTTTGACAGTTGTTATATAGGCAGGGGGCGGGGCGAACAGGCTATGTCACCCGGTGGTACCGCCCTTTTTGACATCACGTGATGTCCAAATTATTATTATTAGTATACAGTTGTTATAATAATTGATTAACTATGTTGTCCAATTTTCCAATTGTTGCACCTATAGCCAAATTATTATCATTATACAGGATTTATATAGCACCAACAGTTTGCACAGCTCTTTACAATTCCGTCCTTCTTTATTATTATATGTCCGATATCACTGTGTGTAATGGTAATTCCTTCTCTTTTTTATGATACGGAAGGCTTATCATTTTGGGTCTTTATTTATTGCAATGCAACTTTTTATCTCAAAGACATGTTGTTCTGTCTTTCAGTATGTATATCAACTTTTTTAGTAAGGAATATTGAAACTATATTTAAAGATATTGCTTAGACATATGTCCAGAATTCATTTCAAGAACAGAAAACAGGCAAAAATGAAAAAAAAACCCTGCACCCCTAGAGCCCCCCGCCCCCCCGTGTTGGCCTTGGACTTCAGGCTGAAGCCCCTGGTCTTTTTGCCACCTAGCAATGCCCCTGAACAGGGGTGAGAATGGAGGAGGAGGAGGAATGAAACTGGGGGAGAAGGAGGAAGAGGAGCAGAAGTGGCACTGAAAGAGGAGGACTAAGAATGGAGGAGGACTGAGAATAGAGGAGGTTGAGTGAAAATAGAGGAGGAGGAGGAGGAGAACTAAGAATAAAGGAGGAGGAAGAGAATTAAGAATGGATGAGGAGGTAGAATGGAGGATGAGGAGTACGAATAGAGGTGGAGGAGGAGAGTTGTGGAGTTACCTTAGTCAGTGAGGCCTAACTTGAAGGCACATACTGGAGTATAAGAGATCAGACAAAACACCAAATATATGCTGAAAAAGTCTCTATTTATTACAGATTTGACATAAGTATATAAAAGAGAAAAGATGCAAGGTGTTCAGTCTTTGGTCATCTATCAGATGTTTGTGACGATTGATAAGATGCTGGTGACAATAAGGTGGTGGCGACGATCAGTGGTGATGTTTGGTAGCTTCTGGGTCTTTTGCTGGAATTTCTCGTTGTCTGGATATATTCTTCATTTCTACGTTGATGATGTAATGTCTGGAGACTTGGCACTGATGTTTGTTGCCCCGGGTTGTGACACTCGGAAGTAGTAAAAATAAGTAGAAAGAGCAGAGGTTAGCTTCAGTAACTATCTTATAAAGTCATCAGTACAAAAAAATCACCAGTGATTATTGTAAAGTCATACAAAGATATACGGTATCAAGGTAGACAAGTAAATACCACCATTGTAAGGCACACCTTTCCATGACAAGGAATGAGGATGGAGGAGGAATGAGAATGCAGATGGAGGAGTGAGAAAGAAGATGGAGAAAGAGGAGCAATTTGACTAGAAATGAATGAGGAGGAGAAGGAGTGAGAATGGAGATGAAAGATGTAACAATGGAGATGTGAGAATGGCGATGGAAGAGTGAGAATGAAGATGGGGAGGAGGAGGAGGAATTACAATACAGATGAAGGAGAAGGAGGAGGAAAGTATCGAGAATGGAGATGAAAGATGTAACAATGGAGATGTGAGAATGGCGATGGAAGAGTGAGAATGAACATGGGGAGGGAGAAGGATTTAGAACAGAGATGAAGGAGGTGGATAAGTATGGAGAAGGAAGAGCAAGAATGGAGATGGAAGAGTGAGAATGAAGATGGGGAGGAGGAGGAGGAATTACAATAGAGATGAAGGAGGAGGAGGAGGAGGAAAGTATCGAGAATGGAGATGGAAGAGTGGGAATGGAGATGGAAGAGTGAGAATGGAGAAGAGGAGTAGTGAGAAAGGAGATAAAGGATGAGGAGTGAAAATGAAGATGGAGATGTAGGAGGAAATAGAATAGAGATGGAGGAGGATAAATATTGAGAATGGAAATGATGGAAGAGGATACTATTTTTGGGGACCTTTGGAGGGGGGTCTGCAATCTTTTTTGTTAAATAGCAAAGGAAATGGCAATGTAACACAGTTTTCCTTTTGTGAATATTAGTCAAATTGATTTTTTTTAATTTGTGAATGTTACTCAAGACAGGCCCTCCATGCTGTTTGTTTTTTCTTTGTTTGTTTTTTTTAAACCCTTTGCCCATTAGCCCAGAAAATGGCCATGTTTAATTTGACAGATTCTGCTTCCATTGATTTCAATGGGGTTCAGGTTTGCCATCTGATCTTCTTTGAAGTTCCCCAAACCCTGTTTGAACATAACCCAGGGCAGTTTGGCTCAAACCTAATGCTGGGGTTGGTAATAAAAATAAATGACCCAAACAAAACAAAATAAATCTAAAACCTCCCACTCAAAACACTAAGACAAAACCTAAACTTTTTTTGGCTTAATTTAAAAGAAAACAAACTAGCTACTATTAACAAAATGTTAAGTAACATCACAAAATTAAAAAAGCATTCCTAAAATGAACTATTGGGTCTTTTTATATTGCAGTGAATACAAGGGGCTTACACTCCACTCTCCAAAGCCACAGATACTGCAATTTACTATAAAAGCATCAATAGAAAACTGTATACAGCATACAATATTCTAATACATATAAATGCTAGGATCCTTCGCGCTAAAGTGAGAAACAAGTGAATCTGGTGACAATCACAAAGTGTACAAATAAGAGCTTGAAGTGAAAGATTCATATGATGATATCTAAAAAGATTGCAGCGAAATAGGCAAGTGTACACATGGCACTCGAAAAAATGAATAGGGATAGAAGGATCTCGCGCATAAAATCTATCATATAAATAAATAAAATTCACATATAACACTAATGGTAAGTGGGTGTGAAAAAAAAAGCAAATCTTAGATAAAATGCATCAAGTGAAGTGACCGTGCTGAAAAATAATAATAATAAATCACAATAAATAGTCACATTCAAAAAAATAAAAATAAATAAATGTGCAAAAATGCAAAACATATGCCACAAAAGGTGCAAAAATGCAAACGATGTAGTGTAAAAAAACTACAATAATAGGATATATCAGGAAAAAACAGTTCTTAGAGATGACCATATAAAGTTCGTGAACCGTGGTGGTCATAGAAGAAATAAGTAAATATGAGTAGTGGTGATAATGATAATCTTCATAAAACAAATGACGGATCAACCAGGCTCTCTAAACTCTCACCTCAGAGATGGAAATCAAAGGCATCAATATATGTCTTTCTCTGTTGTAATAGAAGAAGCAATCCCCTCTGTTTACCATCGGGCACCTCAAGGATGGAAACAACTGGCAACAATGTATGTCTTTCTCTGTTGTATTACAGGCAGCGTTCCCCTCTGTTTATTGTCAGGCACCTATAAAAATAAACTGGGAATATTTCCACCTAGGCTGTGACAGCCCGGTGGGAGGAGGGGGAGGAGAGAGGAGGCCTCTGATGGTGTAGTATTTTAAAATTCAATTTATTAGGTAAAACGATAGGTGGTCTCTTACATAAAAACAAAGTAAATACACATGAAAGGAAGGAGCGGCGTCCGAGGCGCCTCCTTACGTGACTTCCGGTATAGTCAACTCTCTGCCACGCCCTACGCGTTACGTCACCGCTCGTGACTTCAACTGGGGCTCAACAGTTGAAGTCACGAGCGGTGACGTAACGCGTAGGGCGTGGCAGAGAGTTGACTATACCGGAAGTCACGTAAGGAGGCGCCTCGGACGCCGCTCCTTCCTTTCATGTGTATTTACTTTGTTTTTATGTAAGAGACCACCTATCGTTTTACCTAATAAATTGAATTTTAAAATACTACACCATCAGAGGCCTCCTCTCTCCTCCCCCTCCTCCCACCGGGCTGTCACAGCCTAGGTGGAAATATTCCCAGTTTATTTTTATAGGTGCCTGACAATAAACAGAGGGGAACGCTGCCTGTAATACAACAGAGAAAGACATACATTGTTGCCAGTTGTTTCCATCCTTGAGGTGCCCGATGGTAAACAGAGGGGATTGCTTCTTCTATTACAACAGAGAAAGACATATATTGATGCCTTTGATTTCCATCTCTGAGGTGAGAGTTTAGAGAGCCTGGTTGATCCGTCATTTGTTTTATGAAGATTATCATTATCACCACTACTCATATTTACTTATTTCTTCTATGACCACCACGGTTCACGAACTTTATATGGTCATCTCTAAGAACTGTTTTTTCCTGATATATCCTATTATTGTAGTTTTTTTACACTACATCGTTTGCATTTTTGCACCTTTTGTGGCATATGTTTTGCATTTTTGCACATTTATTTATTTTTATTTTTTTGAATGTGACTATTTATTGTGATTTATTATTATTATTTTTCAGCACGGTCACTTCACTTGATGCATTTTATCTAAGATTTGCTTTTTTTTTCACACCCACTTACCATTAGTGTTATATGTGAATTTTATTTATTTATATGATAGATTTTATGCGCGAGATCCTTCTATCCCTATTCTAATACATATAACACTGAATACAGTTTAAAGCACCATACTGAAAGCACACAACACTAACCCGTCTTTCCCTTTAAAGTAGTTGTAAACCCACTAAAAAACATAAAACAAAAACCTGCAAGACAAAGACATAATGAGCTAGTATGCATAGCATACAAGCTCATTATGAAATACTCACCTTAGATGGAAGCCCCGGAAGCGGTCCCAGTACACAGCTCCGGCCGGTGACATCGCTCCAGGAGTTATTTCCAGGTATCGCACGGGCTCTGGCGCTGTGATTGGCCTAAGCCACAATGACGTCACTCCCGCACATGCACGTGGGAGCCGCCAGTAACGGCACACTAGCTGAAGCAACGGCACAAACGTGCCATTGTTTCAATGCTCATGTGCCGATGATGTCGGCACATGCTGATACTGGGGATAACTCCTAAACTGTGCAGGTTTAGGAGATATCCAGGGTAGCTACAGGTAAGCCTTATTCTAGGCCTTATTATAGGCTTACCTGTAGTACAAAGTGGATTGTAAGGGTTTACAATCACTTTAACAAATGTCAGTTGTCCTTCACTCACACTAAATTCACCAACACACTGACAAAAGGGTGCTGCAAAGTCAGCCCTTACAGTGTGTGGGCTGAAATTATTCTGTGATCCAACATTGGCTGGAATCTTGCACCTGACTAGAGGTCAAGTATATGACCTTAGCCAGTGTTAGCTAAAGAAATGCATTGGGGGACATTTTGGTGGGAGGAATTCCAGCCAAATATCCTTAAACTTCAGATCTTCTATAAAACAGCCAAACCGAGAATGTTCAATTTGAACTTATGCTCGGACCTAACGTTTGACTATACCCTACCTATCATATAGAGTTTTGCCTACACTATGATTTTTTTTTTTTTTTTCCTGAAACATATCACTTCCAGGGCCATCTTACAGTTTTATGATGCTTTGATCCATAATTCCTAAAAAAACAATACTGTAGATAAGCAATCACGTGAGCAAAAAAATCAACAGTGTTCTACGATTTCTACGTTCTTACCTTCCAACTATGTCACTTTTACAAATCCCCAGCGTTCATTCAGCAATTTGGTCCCTTGATTACCAGGTGATCAAAATTTTTTATGAAATTTCCACCTCAGCTCCTATGGAAAGTGAAGTTGTCTCGTGATCAGGTAGAAGACACAAGGCGGCACTTGCTGCAGCTCCGGAATGTACATCATGTTCTCTGTAGGCCATATGTATTGCAGTGCTCCTTGTATAATTTTCTGTTTTCCATGGTACATGAAGATATATTAGAATGTCCATGGCTGAGCACCTCTCGGATGCATTGAGGGCCAAAAGGTCCCAGAACATTTTCCTGGCATCAAGAGAGAATTTCATCCACTTTTCCGGTGCTAAGGTCAGATCCTTTCTGACTTGCCACCAAGCAAATTCTCTGTACATTGGATCATGAACCTCTGCTCCTAGCCAAGGAAAGTATCCAGTCATAGCGATGTAAACCATGACCCCAAAGGCCCAGATATCAATGCTCGGGTGTAGAAGTAATTGTTCTCCTGGTTTCAAGTTACACTGTTCCGGAGCTGTGTAGGGTATGAACCCGGACAAGGATGGTGCTTCAGTTCCCTGGAGCCTTGCCAGTCCAAAGTCTGCCACTTTGATAACATTACATTCAAAGTCCATTAGCAGGATATTGTCTGGCTTGATATCACAGTGGACCATCCCTTTGTTGTGCATGTATTGCAATGCACTGGCTATCTGAGGAACGCACTTCTTTACTGTCTCTTCATGTAAACCAACCTATAACAAGAAGAAAACAGGACGAAATTAGTTACTAGACACCACCATGGCAAAATGTAATCAAATAAGAAGCCTATCTTATCCATCATACAGGGACATAGAATATTAGCTCAATACACTTGAAAGGATGCTTAAAGGAAACCTGTTGGTATACAGATATGAGAATCACCATTGATGGTGCAAGATCCAGGACTATCTTTCTTAACCTTACTTCACAGCTGAGAACATTACATATCTAAAATCAAGCCTATAAATCAAATGATACAATATCCGACCCAACTCACTGTAATGAGTGGGGAGTCTTTAAACCTCAGAAATACTTTAAAGATATTGAGAGCAGAGATGAAATATTTTCTTAATGTAAGGATTATTCATTTTTCATACAAACTTACATTTGGCTGTATTAAGGAATGTAGAGTTCCAGCTGTCGCCACCTCCTGGACAAACACGTAGTCTCTGTTTGTATGAAAGGCAATTTCATGGGTCGTGATGATGTTGGGATGGCCACTGAGGCTGATAGACATCCCATATTCAACCAGGAAGTTGTCCATTGGGACCTTCTGTTTGCTAAGCAGCTTCACAGCCACTAACTGACCTGTCAAACAGAGAGAGAGAAAAGAGAATTAGTAACATAAACAGATGCAGAAACTTGCTAAAAGCCTTTTAAAGTGTGCTAAATGCTTGATTAAATCTACAGCAGTGACATTAATTAAGTTACATAATCATCACCCTAAAACTGGAAGTGATGGATGCTTTAAGAACTTACTTTGAAAAGGTACTTGGAAGCAGCTTTAGGAACTTAAAATAACGCTGCTTAAAGCAAGGTTAATGCTTTGTGATTGTTTCCTGTACACAATGCTCAGGATAATATTCACAAGCTAAACAAATTGTGTGTACACGTGGCTTCAAAGTTGACCTACTGATTGTCTACAGATAAGCAATTCTATTGATTCTTGGATCTTGGATGTCAGACTCTGCATTTTTTTTCCAGAACAAACATACAAGTCTCTTCTACCTGCTGGCAATTTAGCATTTTTTAAAAGTTTTGTTACACTAGTTCCATTCAATTAATATGATTCAAAAGCACGACTAATACTAAGAAATGAATGTCCTTACATGAATTAGGCTATAACATTTACCTGAACCCCGATATTTGGCCAGAAGGACCTTTCCATATGACCCCGACCCAAGTTCTTGGATGGGATCAAAATGCTCTGAAACCTCCATCATCTTCAGATTTTCGGACATCTGGGTGATGAGTTGGATGACATGTCTTGCGGTGTTCTTGGTAACTTCATGGATGTTAGAAGCCATTCTAGAATCACAACAACAAAAAAGCATTAAATATCCCTCTGAATATTGCCCAGCATCTAGGGTCAGAATTTTATAACCATATGGGTCCCGGTTGGGGAGATGACATATTCTGTGTGGTTACCAATGAAGTCTCACCAACATGGACACATGACAATTAAAAGCAGACAGAGATTTTGAGATTTATGTTTTAAGGGAGTCCAATAGAGTTTTAGGAAAAATAATGATATTAGTATTTATATAAGACGGGAGGAAAGATATATAGGCATGTATAGAAATACATAGGATTAGACTTTATACATGGTTATGTTTAAGAAAGAGGAAATATTGATACTGAAGGGTTTTTGTATTCTCCCATTTTATCTTCTATTTCTCTTTCTGTTTTTGCATCTTTTTTTCTTTATTAAATGAGAATTTAATAAAAATAAAGCTGACAGAGATTACAAACCAAGAAATGGGTTTTGGCTGAAGCTGATCTCTAAACTACAAGACTTGTAGAGATCGGCTGGTTAGAATGACCAACATTCTAGTCACAAATAGAGGTGTGAATGTCACTGGTATTGTAACAATAAGGCATAAGAGAAATTAGACCACTTTTGTGTAAATTAAAAACAAATTGGAATGGTGGAATTTGGAACCCAAAGTACTATTAAAAAAAATATATACTAAAAAAAATTGGATTGTGCTTTCACACCCAACTGATGGATCATGGAATTATCAGACAGTCTAAGATTTCACATTTTAATTTTACTTCATAGATATATGAAGACAGATCATCTCCATGTATCAGGTTGGTTGTATTAAAAAAATAAGTATTGCAACATATTGTGCATTTCCAATCTGTATATGGATCTCTACTGACCATAAATGGCAAGTGAAATAATAAAAATCAATATAGATTTAATGAAACAAAAAAAGTATTCAGTTTTGGACTGCAGTCCATGGACTTTATTGGCACACAACACTCATAGAAATAAAAATAAAAATTTTGTTTTTGAAAAGTCATAAAATCAAGTAAAAAATATCAAGTAGCATATTTACACCTATGTGTCAATAGGTGGTGGTGGCCCCTGAACATCTACACCAAGAACCATACAATACACTAACAGCCAGTGTTGTAAAATAGCCATAGATGGATCTCTACTCTGACCATACATGGCAAGTGAAATAAGAAAAATCTATTCAAATTTAAAGAACATTAAAGAGTTTGTTTATTTATCTCAATGCTAAGTTATCTGTAGACTGCAGGTTCAAAAAGAAAAATACTATAATTTTAGAGGGAATAACTATACTGCTCTAAAGGACAAACCTTAGAAAATGAAGGTGCAGATGGTTTCCCACTCGGTCTTCACTAATGGAATCTTTGCAGACTTCCCAACTTGTCAATTTTTCTTGGAATAGTTGCAATATGAAGTAGTCAATGGAAAAATAAACTCACTTTTGCTTCAAGTAATAGTAAGATAAGTGGAAGTAAGGCTGGATATATGTGGGGTTTATATGGGAGAAGAGAGTGGCTTTTGCTAATTGATGGGAGATTCTGATTGGCCAGCACACAGGAGCTGCTGATTACCATAAGACTGGAGAGTTTGGAAAGAGATTGAGAAGGGTGGGGCAGGTAGGTCCATATCAATGGGGTTTGTGTATTCTGTTTTGTTGTGTGGAGGGTTGAAACCTCAGCCTGAAACCAAGTAATCTTACTGATTGTAATAAATATTATGTAATGAACGTTTTTATCAACCGCTATATTCCAAACATTCTGAAGTAAAATACATTGGCCCACTTTAGCCATGTAAAGTTTGTTTTAATTGTTTTTATTTATTTTTTTATTTTAAACATTTTTACAAAAAAATAAACCTCTAATAACAAAAACCACTAAGAAAAGAAAGGGGAGAAAAACAAACATGCAAACCTAGGCCAAGTTACCATACTAAATAGTAACAACATACACATAATTCATACATTATCCTCTAGGTTTCAAAAATATTCAAAATTGTTCTATTATTTTTCAAAATATTTGAAAACATTCAAAAATATTCAAAGATATTCAGAAATAGTCATAGTCAGAAATACTCCAGAACAGCCATAGGGGAATGGAGGAGCTCAGCCATGGGACATAGAGGAGTACAGCTATGGGAAATGGAAGAGCTCAGCCACGGGGGATGGAGGAGCTTAGCTATGGGGATATTGGTGCTCATCTATAGGGGATGGAGGAGCTCATATATAGGGGATGGAGGAGATCAGCTATGAGAATTGATGGCATAGATTACAGTCAGGGCTGTCTTTAATGTGGTTATTAAACATTTGGGCACATTTTTTTTGCCCCCCAATGCAATTTTGCTCTTCAACCCAACATCTCAAAAAAACAGACACACACAGAATTATCTAAAAAAAACACACAGCAGTCCCACGGTGTCCCCAGTTCCCTTTCATGTCACAGCACTCCATTACATTACAGACATTTCCACATTATAGTGCCCCTTTACACATCACAGTGCCCCCATTACATTAGAGTCCCCTTCATGTCATCGTTCCCCTTTACACATCACAGCACCCCAATTACATTGAAGCCATTGTCACATCACACATTCACATGTATGTGTTTTGACGGCCCACATTTGGGCAGGCACAGCAGACTATTCATTTGAATGGGCTGCCATGCCTGCGTTTCCTGCAGAAAAAAATGTTCATTCAGCATTTTACAAATGCAGTGGCCTTGAAATCCATTCTGCTTTTGCACAATGCAACTTACCTGCAGTTCCTGCACACACAAACGCACTGTGTTTTTAAAAGAGTGGCCTAAACATCTAAAAAATGCAGGAAGTTTGCCGGTGCAGGAACTGCAGGTAAGTCACATGGTGCAAAAGCAGAATGGACAGACAGTGCTGTATTTCACTGCTTGGTGGGCATAGGTGTGCTCAGCCTATTACATGATGCATGCACATTTTTTTTGCAGGAAATGCAGTCATGGCAGCCCATTCAAATGAATAGGCTGCTTTGCCTGCGCAAATGTGGGCCACCAAAACACATACATGTGAACCAGATAGGCCCAAAATAAGCCCCTCAAGCAGTTAAATACACTAGTGCTATCTAGGTGCTGTAATGCGGTGTGCTCTGTAATAAAAAATACAGCCACAACCTCACTCAGCCCCACTTTTTGAAAAAAGATCATCAGTTGCAGCCACTGTGCTGCTAAAACGCCACTGTCCCCACTTCTGTTTCATTTTATTTCAAGAATACATGAAGAAAGAACACCTCAATGTATGCATGGGGGTGGTTATATGCTAAAAAAAGATCCTGAATATTCAATTAATATACAGATCTCTAAAAAAATAAATTAAAAAAACACATTCAATCCCACTTGTAGGGCAGTAACAGGCAAGTGAAATAAAGAAAAATAATTTAAATTAAGGGAACATTAAAACCTTTAAAAATCGCGCTGCCCTTAAACATTATTAGATAGTGAGTATGACATCTATATATAAACCTACGTGATAAGTGTTACATGTGTATATATGAACCAAGACCAATAGATAACAAACAGGGAAATGAATATACCATGCCGGTAATATTAAACAATAATAAAAATGACATTTAACGTGTACAATGACAAATGACCAGTGATCGATAGACAATTCAATTTTATTATTGTTTAATATTACCGGCATGGTATATTCATTTCCCTGTTTGTTATCTATTGGTCTTGGTTCATATATACACATGTAACACTTATCACGTAGGTTTATATATAGATGTCATTTATCACGTAGGTTTATATATAGATGTCATACTCACTATCTAATAATGTTTAAGGGCAGCGCGATTTTTAATTTTTTCCTTTTGTGTGTGTATTGATGCTGTACATATTCATTGCTGCTCCCTAAGTGATGGTTGGGTGTTAATCATCTTGCCATCACCTTCCTAATTTAGTTTTTAGTTCTCATAGTGCGGTTTTTATACATTTTTTTCAACATTAAAACCTTTGTCTGGGGTGAAATTGGGAAAACACTTGGAAGTACAAAAAAGACAGAGAACTTTTGATGGTGAACATGCAGTTGCTAATATACAATCTAACAGACAACTTAAGATGGAACTGTTTAATGTTATTTCAAGGGTACATGAAGAAAGAACATCTGAGTATAATGCATGAGGCTGGTTGGATTCTAAAAACAAAATATTGCAAAAATAATGTGGATATTCAATCAATATATATGGATCTCTAATCAAAAGAAAATAATCTAATCCCACTTGTAGAGCCGCAACAGGCGAAGTGAAAAAAAAGGAAAATAATTTAAATAATTTACATTTAGGGAACATTAAAAACAAAAAAGTTTTCTTTTTAACTTTCTGCTAAGATTTCTGTATTGTTAGGTTGTCATTGTAACATATGGTGAAAGATGAAAAACTTTTGATTTTGAATTGCATTTAACATGCAACTGCTAATCTACCATCTAACAGACATCCTAAGATGGAGCTGTTTAATTTTATTTCAAGGGGACATGAAGATAGAAAATCTGAATGTAATGTATGAGGTTGGTTGGGTTCTAAAATCAAAATATTGCAAAATAATGTGGATATTCAATCAATCAATCTATGGATCTCTTTACAAAAGAAAATAATCTAATCCCATATGAAGGACCACAACAGGCAAGTGAACAAAGGAAAAAATAATGTAAATCATTTTAATTCAGGGAACAATAAAAACAAAAAGTTTTATATTTTTTTTCTACTTAACTTTCTGCTAAGACATCTGTATTGTTAGGTTGTCATTGTAAAATATGGTGAAAGTGAAAATTAAGAGAATAGGAAAAATACTTGCTATGTCCAAAAAAAGACAGAGAGGAATAGCAAAATTTACAGGAATGGCAAAAATTAGAACAACCTAAAATTAAACTGTTTAATTTACTTTTGACGGTACATGAAGAATGAACATCTGAATGTAAAGCATGAGGTTGAAATATTTTTAAAATAAAATATTGTAAAATAATGGGGATATTCAGTCAATATATCCATCTCTAAAATAAAAGGCCCTTTAGAATATTAAAATGTTTTTACTATTCCATTTCCTGCTAAATACATCTCCTCAATCAGAGAAAAATCCCAGCTTTTTAAAGCATAAAACTATCAGGTCTATAGATCCTTGGGGTTCTGTATGACTTACCTTAAACAATGAAGATATAAGATGTCTCCAAGTTGGTATCACTGAGGAAGTCTATATGGTCTTCTCCAAAGCTATTCCGGTGGGAAGTGGTCAATGGAGAAAATAAATCACTTTTGCTACAAGCAAAATGAGTTTCATTGAGTAAGAACTGGAGGTCTATATGTGTGTCTGGAGACTTTGGGTTGAGCTCTAGGAGGGTGTGGCCAATAGGTCCATAAGAATGGGGTTTGTTTATACTGTTCCAGTGTGTTGAGGGCGGGAAAGTTACCCTGAAACTAATTTCAAATGATTTAATTAAGGAAACCAGTTTCTAGGTGCTGAGATTTCTAAAGGTAATGTATAAAATGTCTTAGTATTCTAACCAATAGTATATTTTATATAATATATAATGGATCATTATTTGCAATAAATATTATGCAATTGAGTATTTAATTTAATAAAATAATAATAAAATAAATATACATACAGTGTGTGTGTGTGTGTGTGTGTGTGTATATGTGTGTGTGTGTGTATATATATATATATATATATTGATTCTACAAAATTCAACACTAAACTCTATCCACCTCAGAAACTATAAAGTAGGTAATATACCGTATATCAATTGGCTTCCTAAACCATTGTGGGATATCTAGGTGTAAATGGGTCCCGGAACTTACTGGTTACTTTTCAAAGTCTTAAACAAAGATGCTCAAAACTCTCTAAAAGACTCTTGTGGTGTCCATGAATCTTATACAAGCAGTGGGTGGACATGGGGAAATTTGCTCATCCACACAGTTAGTATGAGAAGTCTCCACTGTTTTTTTTTGCCACTGATAGAAGTTTAGAGAAATTAGTTCTTTGGTAAATATTTCACAGATAATTAGTGGAAAGGAGCACACATGTGGTTGTACTATTTGTGGAGATTGATTGAGCTACTAAAAAATGGCCTCCACTAGAGGGAGATACACGGAAAGCATGCAGTAGACATTTATGGGACAATGCTCTATATATGTGTCATTAATCACTACTGCAAGGTATATGTTCAACCAGGCTCACTGATAAGGCAGTACGGCCGACCCTCCTGTACCGGGACTCAGCCTCATCAGTTCATAACAGGGGCCTTTACTAGCAGGAGGGATGGCTGTACTACCTTATTGCAGACACCGATCCTCTTCTGCCTTCCCCAACGTTGCTGAACTTCCCTCCTCTACTCTCCCACCGGTTGCTGGGGGAGGGGTGTGTTAGGGGAGTCAATGACAGTTTTTTTTATCTTTCTGTGCATGAATAATATGTTCTAGGGTATATATCTTTTTATATGTAATCAGTGAATCAGATAGAGGTTTGAATTTTTTTTGTTTTGTTATTAAAAGTTTAGATTGCCTTTTGAGGTGCACTTTAAGCAATGTCATTGTCCAGTAAAGTCAGTATTTGTAGGGAATAAATTAGATTTATCTATTAATATGGGTTTATATGGGATATGGACCTAAGTATGGATGTGTGAAGAACTTTTTTACAAGACCAACAACTGTCTCTGAAGAAAGACAAAGGCTCTCCTGTTAGTTCCTTGATTATTATGTGAAAGCCAAATGTTGCCCATCATAATTAGGGTCACCCTTTGTCTTCAGACGCAGGTGAATAGGTGGAAGCCAGGTAATAGGCAATGTTGTCTCCATGATGTCCGGCTGCTTTGATATGCTAACAGACCAACTGACAGGCCAATGTTTAGAATCACGTGGGGCGTCTTGGAGTGTCTGAGTCGTTGTGTCATTTCAGAAGATAAAGCTTAACAAACTTATATTTGCAAGAGATGTCATGACCTGGAGCTTATTACAGGTGTTCCAGTTAGCTCTACATTAAAAAAAGATAGGGAAAAGTAGGGCTAAAATTAGAATACAAGAAACACATTGCTACACAACATTTTCAAATACTCAAAACTAGGGTGTTATAAGAATCATTGTTGACCCCCCGGGGTGGTTAGATCTGTCATATTATGATGATGTGGATGGTTTTTAAGGTTTGTGTTCATAGAGGGTAGATGTTGTGTATGTTGATTTTAATAATGGCTACACTATCGTTGCCCTTTTTTTTTTAATACCAGCCACTTCTTGTTTAGTGGTTACATTTCAATAAAAGATTGGATTTTAATGTACGCATGTGTATTGACATTTGTTGAGAGATTGTCCACCTTAAAAATCTTACAAAAAATTTCTTAATAAATGAATAAGGGGCGAGGGTTGGAGGGGCTCAGCTATGGGAGATGAAGGAACTCAGTTATGGGAGATGGAAGAGCTCAGCTATGGGGGGTGGAGGAGTTCAGCTATGGGAGATTTAAGAGCTCAGCTATAGGGATAGAGGAGCTCATCTATGGGGGATGGGGGAGATCAGCTATGAGGATTGATGGCATAGATTAGTTATTCACTTATGAGAAGAGGCGCATAAGAGGAGATATGATTACAATGTACAAATATATCATAGGTGACTCCAGTAATTATGGTAAATTGTTTACTTTAAGGTCCCTGAAGAGGACACTTGGCCATAATTTGAGGTTAGAAGAAAGGATGTTTAACCTTAGAGCGGTGGTTCTCAACTCCTGTCCTCAGGACCCACTAATGGGCCAGGTTTGCAAGATAACTGAAATTTGCAGCTCAATGATTGCAATATTCTAGTCTGCATCCCCCCAAGGTAATACCTAAAATCTGACCTGTTAGTGGGTCCTGAGGACAGGAGTTGAGAACCACTGCCTTAGAGTGAAGAAAGGATTCTTTACTTTTAGAGTGATAAAAATGTGAAACTTTCTCTCCAGGAAGTGATACTGACAGAGAGTGTTGACAACTTAAAAAAACATTTCTACATGTCTTCTTCAGAATCAGAATATACCGGGCTATGGAAACTGTTAGAGAATAAAAGTCACACACATTAGTTGAACTGAATGGAGCTGGGTCTTTTTTTTGTAACTTTACAAACAATTTTCAATATAAATCTGAATACCAGGGAGAGATCTTAATTAATATTGGATATCCATCACATCAAAGGGTCTTGGGTTGTCATCCAATCACTTTCATGGGACAGATATGATTGTTGTCTTTAGACCAATAGGTAGAGTCTTCAATGATAAGAATGGAAGAGAGAGACCTGACCTACACATAGAGACCAGCGAATGTTCAATCTCCTCGGAGTGCTAATATGGGATATTCTTGTTGGTTAGTTTTCTGTCGAACTTATTATAGTGTGATTGTATTGTCTAAGCTATTCACTGTACTGTAATTTTTGTACAATATACTATTTTTCACCTGCAGTTTGTGATGTGAGTTTCATTGCTGACCTTCCCCTACTGAACGGTGGAAAGTGGGTGCTGACTGATATCACTGATATTATTTATTAATATTTAATGATAATATTAATAATAGTATTATTATTTGTTTCATCACCTGCATTTTCTTACTACCCCGCTAACACTGTCAGTTGAATTGGTTGTGGTAGTTATTAGCATCAAACTGACAATATTTACTGTTCCTATTGTCCACCTGGGTTGGGGGGTCTCCTCCGCTATTGTTTGTTGTGTTTTACAGTACACACTGTGTCACCATTTCTATAGTTCTCTGTATCTTCTGTCTATTGTCTGTTGGGTGTGTAGGCTCAAACTATTCAGGGTGGATACATTTGTTATTATACATTTTGTGTCTCGATCCTGTGTGTGGAATATTCCAGTCTAAAGCCTGGTACACACCACCAGTTTTTCCTTTTTTATTCAACCCAGCGGGTTATGCGTTTAAAGAGTCTTTTCAGAATAATATAGCCAAAGCCCCAAATATTTGAGGAGATTACACAAAAATAACATTATTATTATATTTATATTATATATATATATATATATATATATACTATTATTATATTTAGCAAACTCCATGCGGTTTTCATGTGTCTTGCACTGAGGAGAGGCTTCCATCGGGCCACTCTGCCATAAAGCCCCGACTGGTGGAGGGCTGCAGTGATTGTTGACTTTCTACAACTTGCTCCCATCTCCCGACTGCATCTCTGGAGCTCAGCCACAGTGATCTTTGGGTTCTTCTTTACCTCTCTCACCAAGGCTCTCCCTTCGATACTCAGTTTGGCCAGACGGCCAGCTCGAGGAAGGGTTCTGGTCATCCCAAACATCTTCCATTTAAGGACTATGGAGGCCACTGTGCTCTTAGGAACCTTAAGTGCAGCAGAATTTTTTTTGTAACCTTGGCCAGATCTGTGTCTTGCCACAATTCTGTCTCTGAGCTCTTCAGGCAGTTCCTTTGACCTCATGATTCTCATTTGCTCTGACATGCACTGTGAGCTGTAAGGTCTTATATAGACAGGTGTGTGGCTTTCCTAATCAAGTCCAATCAGTATAATCAAACACAGCTGGACTCAAATGAAGGTGTAGAACCATCTCAAGGATGATCAGAAGAAATGGACAGCACCTGAGTTATATATATGAGTGTCACAGCAAAGGGTCTGAATACTTAGGACCATGTGATATTTCAGTTTTTCTTTTTTAATAAACCTGCAAAAATGTCAACAATTCTGTGTTTTTCTGTCAATATGGGGTGCTGTGTGTACATTAATGAGGAAAAAAAATGAACTTAATTGATTTTAGCAAATGGCTGCAATATAACAAAGAGTGAAAAATTTAAGGGGGTCTGAATACTTTCCGTCCCATATATATATATATCATATTTAACATAAAATTACAACTTCAAAAAACTCTCCATGCCTCTTACTAAATACATTGGACTGTCTACTTTCCAAAGAGGGTCAGTTGAGGGGTATCTGTACTGTCCTGGCATTTTTGGGCCTTTTAGAGTTCAGGATTGATTGATTTTTCAGATATATCCCATAAGTTTCCCACAGATCAAATAATATACACTGATTTGGGTTATTTTCACCACACAAATGTAGCATAATATATTTTGGCCTAAATTTATTAAGAAATAATATTTATTTGCAAATTTTTATAACAGAAACAAAATGTTTTGCAAAATGTTCACGTATTCCATTTATTTAGCAAAAAACAAGAAACCCAGTGGTGATTAAATACCACCAAAAGAAAGTTCTATTTGTGTGAGGAAAATGATGATACTTTAGTGTGGGTACAATGTTATATGACCGCGGAATTGTCATTCACAATGTGAAAGCGCTGAAAGCTGAAAATTGGCCCTGGGCTGAAGGGGGTAAAAGTGCCCAGCATTGAAGATGTTAAGATTGAGATTAGAAAGTGATGTATTTATCCAATTTCTTCATATCTTTACAAACTTTTAAGAAGCATTATATTAAATGTAAGTATATTTTTCAAACATTTTTCAAAACATTACATGCTTGTCCATTTCCCAAATCCAATCCCCAAGGGTACGATGGTGGGGTGGAACCCAACGAGAGGCTATAAGCCTACGAACTATAAAAAGTGATCTCATAATAGTCACTACATAACTGTGATCTAGGCTATTAGAGTTTTACTTTTAAGATCATGTATAAAACATCTGTATAATTAAACACATACATGCTTCCAGATATAAATAATAAATACAGCATACAATCTTCAAATTAATATAGAATTATAAAATGGGGAAACCAATAATCGATAAAGGTTGAAATTCTTCATTGTTAATGGGCCCTGAATCTGAAGTTGTTCTTTAAACAACGAGGCTTAACAAAGATTCTTAAACTTCAAAAGCTTCCCAAATACTTTGCAAAATCTTGTGGTGTACACTACTCTTATATAAGTAGAAGATTTAGATATAAAGTTTGAGGGCTGCATTACTAGTCTTTTTTTAGTAGAATGTACCTTCTAAGAATCCCCCATGTGCTCCGACATTTATATGTTCATTGGAGAGATCTGGAGGAACTTTCCTTGAAATGATGATCTTTGTATCTTCACTGTCACGTTGTACTTGTTGTATTTTGTTTCCCGGAATCTGCCCCACTTTACTCTAAATGTTCACTTTGACATCACAATACAGAAAACAGAGCGTGTGCCATTGTGACAGACCCAGATCACATTGGGAGCCAAATTGTTTTAACTGAAGAAGTTAATAAATCCCTTGACATGGGTAAAATCCAAAGCCTTTTTTGGGTGTCAAGATAAAGAGGTGGCCTCACCAGTGTACCTCCATGCTACCAGATCTTATTGAACAAGGCATAGAGAGTCATAGACCAGATGTGGAGGAAATGCAGGAAATAACCAGCTACTCTATTAGACTGGCTAATATACAATGACTGATAATTACATTGTATATTAATAGATTGCTGGATTGCCATATGCAGGTTCTTGTGGATGGACTTTCACTTAAGTGTCTTATCCTTTTACCACAAGTTATACCAGTCTGACAATACCTTCACCACAACCTCTAGATCTGCTTATGGGAGGTTATTATTGTGGGGGTTCAAGCTGATCAAGATTACCATTGGTAGATCATTGTTGGTTGGTGGAAATTGAAGCCATTGTCTAGGTGATCACCTCTACTATTTTTTGGGTGTTGGAATTGGAATCCATTGTCAAATGTTTGTCTAGGTATGTAGAGGTATCACCTCTACAATTGTTTGATTGTTTCCTGTAATTACTGAATCCTGTCACCATTGTTCTCAGTTCCTCCTCTATATATTGTTTGTTGGGTGTAGACTGAAACTGTTCAGGGTAGATCGTATTGTTATGGTAAATGTCTATGCTTCAACACCTTAGGTGTACTGAATATTCCAGTCTCAGACTAATAGTTTAAAAATATTATGTTTTTTGGTTACCTTTTGTGTTATTTATTTTACAATTACTTCTTTTCTTTGCATTATCTCAACTTGTTAGTGAAAAGTTTTAATGTAATTACTTGGAAACCATGTGTTCCATCTGCTTTGTAGCTCATACTTACCTACTTTGTAGGGTTTAAACATAAAAACAATTAATTTGTATGTGATGCTAAATGTAAAGATACTCCTTAAGCCTGGTATACACCACTAGGGTTTTTTTGTGAATTGAACAGAAAAAAAAATCTGACAGCTCCGGCCAGAGCCCATGTACTAACAATCCAATGTTAGTAGAGCGATCTCCCTCACTGAGCTATTGTGTTCTGATGGGGGTACAGCCCCCCCACCAGAACACTCCGGTCAGGGCTCTCTGCCATTGGCTGAAAGTGCTGATTGAGATCCGGTCTGCTGCTGGTTTTCCAGCATGCTCGTCCGAAAGAAGTCGGCCAAATGACTGGCTTCTGTTGAACCGGCTGCCATTGTTGTGAGTGTGGTATAGAATTTTGATGATAATAAATATGGGGAATTTTAATAAAATAAAAAATTTAGTGTTTTGGCAAATGGTAAATTATAAAAAAAAGTAGTGTCTGAATAAAAGTAAAGTGTTTCGCAGTGCCTCCAGCCTATTACGGCAACTAATAAATAACTTAATAAAATATGAATTTTGTTTAGACAATCAGTAGTATACCACAATCATTTCCTGAGTTTGTTAATCAATTAATAAATATATAGAATTTATTAATATACAAGTATAAATTAAACAACTTCATACAAAATTGGAATTTCTGGTGATAAATATTTCATCACATAATCAAAGACATCAACACAACAATAAAATTATTTCTCTTAAAAATGTAAAATAACCCCAGGACAGCCCAACCAACTATAAAAGGGGGTGTTTAACCGTGTCTGAAACTATTAAAAATTAATATCTCTTGTTGCTCATAAGACAACTTTCTGACTTTCTCCGGCCAGAAGAAAGGACAGAAATATATCTTGAGGAGCCAAAAGATAGATATACCAAATTTGAAATAAGTTCTAACTTCAAAGAAGAGTGGACCATAGACAATTTTCCTGGGACCACAATAGCCGATTTAGTTGCAATGTGGGTCTATACCCAATTTCACCCAGACACGGCTTCAACACACAGCTTAGACAAATAATGTGGGAAAATGATGGATTTATAAACTGCCCTGCACACTGTAAATGATGAGGTTAAAAATATAAACGGTAACATACAATCCCTACAATTTTGAGAGAAAAAGGTTCATTAACCACTTAAGGACCGAGCCTCCTTCTGAGATTTGGTGTTAAAAACTGTTTTTTTTTGCTTGAAAGTTACTTAGAACCCCCGAACATTAAATATATATAGAAATATATATTATATATAACACCCTAGAGAATAAAATGGCGGTCGTTGCAACACTTTCTGCCACATCGTATTAGCGCAGCGGTCTTAAAAGCACACTTTTTTTGGAAAAAAGACACTTTCTTGAATAAAAAAATAAAACAGCAGTAAAATTAGCCCATTTTTTTTATATTGTGAAAGATAATGCTACACTGAGTAAATTGATATCCAACATGTCATGCTTCAAAATTGTGCCCGCGTGTAGAATGGCGACAAACGTTTACCCTTAAAAATCTCCATAAGCGACGTTTAAAAAATTCTACAGGTTGCATGTTTTGAGTTACCGAGGAGGTCTAGGGCTAGAATTATTGCTCTCACTCTACCGATCGCGGCGATACCTCACATGTGTGGTTTGAACACTGTTTTAATATGCGGGCACTACTCACGTATGCGTTCACTTCTGCACGCGAGGTCGCCGGGACAGGATGCGTTTAAAAAAAAAAACTTTCTTATTTTACCTTTTAATTTTTTTATTTTTACACTGTTCTTTTACAAAAAAAATGGATCACTTTTATTCCTATTACAAGGAATGTAAACATCATAGATCGTGGCACATAAGATAGACTTGACCACATGAGACCACCACCACAGAGAGACAGGAGGCTTACCAGAAAACCAGTGACCGCCCTTATTCAGGGGGGTCATACAAGGCTTGTTGGATCCTAGATCCTGTTGGAGAAGTATCCTGATGACTGGAGCCTGAAGAGATGTCCCAATGTGCTGGGCCTTTCCCACCGGGTGGTTTCCACAGGTGCTGAGCGGTAGTCCAGTCCAATCCCACAGCTTAATTTATGTCCGTAATATCCAATGTCAACTCCTTATAGATATTTAATTGTGAAAAATACACAGGCAACCAACCAAAAAATTCTCCAAGATTGGGGCACATGGTTGTACATGCTATGTTTTGGAGACATCTTATAAATTGACAACTTTGTGTAAAAAAAATGTGTTTTCATTTTTTTTTACACATTTTCCAAAAACTTCTGGCAAAAAAAAATGAACCGTTCAAAAGACTCATTATGCCTCAGATTATACGTTGGGGTGTTTTCTTTCCAAAATGGGATCATTTTGTTGGCATTTCCATTGTGCTGTTGCTCCAGTGCCTTCAAAAGTATAATAGGTGGTTGAGAAATGAGATGTGTAATTTATTCTCCTAAAATGCCTGAAGGTGCTACTTCAATGTTGGGCCTCTGTATGTGGCCAGGCTGTGTAAAAGTCTCACACATATGGTATCTCTATACTCAGGAGTAGAATGTTTTCTGGGGTGTAATTTGTTGTATGCATATGCTGTGTGTGAGAAATAACCTGTTAATATGACAATTTTGTAAAAAAAAATTGCAAAGAATTGTGGGAAAAAATTATAACTTCAAAAAACTCACCATGCTACTTACTTAATACCTTGGAATGTCTAATTTCCAAAAAGGGGTCGGTTGTGGGGTATTTGTACTGTCCTGACTTGTTAGGGTCTCAAGAAATAAGATAGGCCCTTCAGTACATCAGGTGTGATCAATTTTCAGAGATTGGCACCATTGCTTGTAGACTCTATAACTTTCACAAAGACCAAATAATATCCATTAATTTGGGGTGTTCTTACCAAAGATATGTAGCAGTGTAAATTTTGGCCAAGATTTATGAAGAAAAATTACTAATTTGCAAAATTTTATGACAGAAACAAAGAGACATTTTTTCACAAAATGTTTGGTCTTTTTTTATTTATAGCACAAAAAATAAAAAACCCACTAGTGATTAAATACAACCAAAAGAAAGCTCTATTTGTGTGGAAAAAGGATGCAAATTTCATATGGGTAGAGTGTTGCATGACTGAGTATTTGTCATTCAAAGTGTGAGAGAGCTGAAAGCTGACAATTGGTCTGGGCAGGAAGGGGGTATACGTGCCCTGTATTTAAATGGTTAAAAAGGGGAAGATGTCCAAAGAATTACGAGCTTCAAATTCGTCCAGGGAGTGTATCAGCGTGTGGGTGTTTGGTCCTCGGTCACAAATCATGTGCGTTTCCGCTTTTATGGGGTGCAATCCTACTGATGAATTGTTATCATATTTACCATCTTATGATTGGTTGGTTCCAAATATGAGCGGTAACTGTCCATTTCTCACCCACCCATTAGTGATCATGGCAGTTGTGCAATCAGAATAATGGTGTCTTGTACTATTATTATTATTATTATATTATTGTACTATATAAGAAATGTATTTTATTATGTTTCACGTTACTGTGATATGGTGATTGCTTGTCTTCCTTTTATTCGCTGTCCCCATCTTGTTGTACTTTGCTGATTATAAGAAATTTACACCTTTAATAATTACACCGAGATTGTTCGAGAATTCTGGGATCGAACAAACACAATGTCAGAAACCATGAAATCAGACTGAGACAGAAGTACTATGCATTTTACCCATGTCATGTTCTTCTTTTTAAAGAATTTGCCCCCCAATGTGATCTGGGTCTGCCACAATGGCACACTCTCTATTTTTTGTTTTGTGATATCAAAGTGAACATTTATTCCCTGTACACACGATCGGACATTGATCGGACATTGATCGGACATTCCGACAACAAAATCCATGGATTTTTTCAGACGGATGTTGACTCAAACTTGTCTTGCATACACTCGGTCGCACAAAGTTGTCGGAAAATCCGATCATTCTGAATGCGGTGACGTACAACACGTACGTTGGGACTATAAACGGGGCAGTAGCCAAAAGATTTCGTCTCTTAATTTATTCTGAGCATGCGTGGCACTTTGTGCGTCAGATTTGTGTAACACGATCGGAATTTAACCAATCGGATTTTGCTGTCAGAAAATTTTATAGCCTGCTCTCAAACTTTGTGTGTCTGAAATTCCGATGGAAAAAGTCCGATGGAGCCCACACACGATCGGAATTTCCGACAACACAATCCGATCTGACTTTTCCCGTCGGAAGACCTGACCGTGTGTACGGGGCATTAGAGTAACATGGACAGATTGTGGAAACAAAATACAAAAAATACAATGTGACAGTAAAGATACAAATATGATCATTTCAAGGAAAGTTCCTTCAGATCTCTCCAATGAACATATAAATGTCGGAGCACATGGGGGATTCTTATCAGTTCCATTCTACTAAAAATGACTAGTAATGCAGCACCATAGCAGAAACGTGTGTTTTATCCTCAAACTTTATATGTAAATCCTCTGCTTGTATAAGATTAGTGTACACCACAAGAGTCTGCAAAGCATCATGAAGCTTTTGGTGATCGAGTCTTTGTTGTTTAAATAATAACTTCAAATTCAGGGCCCATTTACAAAGAATTTCGACATTTTATGGCAGTTTATATTGGTCCCCCCTTTTTTTTAGTCTCCAAGATGAATATAGTTCTATGCTACTTTTATGATTGTATACTGTATTTATGATCTATATCTGGAAGAAGGAATGTGTTTACTAATACAGATATTTTATACATGATTTTAAAACATAGAATTATAGTTAAAGCGTGTCAATGTATTTGATTTCAACATTTTTGAATGTTTGGAATGTAGTGGATTTTTTTTTTAAATTTTCAATACATAATAATAATTTTTTATTAGATAATAGTTATTAAAATCCTTCAGATTACCTATTTTCAGGCTTAGGTTTCAACCCTCCATACAACAAAACAGAATAAACAAACCCCATTGTTATGGACCTACCTGCTCCACCCTTCTAGATCTCTTTCCAAAGTCTCCAGTCATATGTTAATCAGCAGCTCCTGTGTGTTGGCCAATCGGATTCTCCCATCAATTAGCAAAAGCCACTCCCTGCCCACATATAAACCTCACATACAGTATATCCAGTCCATACCAATCTTACTTTTACTTGAAGCAAAAGTGAGTTTGTATTTCTATTGACTATTTCATCCCACAACTATTTCAAGAAGAACTAACACGTTGGGAAGTCTACAAAGATTCCACTAGTGAAGACCCAGTGAGATCCCATCTGTACCTTCATTTTCTCAGGTTAGTCATAGTTTTCTCTAAAATATTAGGATCTTTCTTTTAGAACCTGTTGTCTACTCTCTGGAACCTATAACTTAGCAGTGAGCTAAATAGGCAAACTCTTTAATGTCGTTTCAATTTAGATTGATTTTTTTTATTTCTCCTGCCATTTATGGTCAGAGTAGAGATCCATACATGGATTGGAAATCCACATTCTCTTGCAAAACTTTTTTTTTTTAAATATAACCAACCTCATACATGGAAATATTCTGTCTTCATATATCTATGAAGTAAAAATTTAACTGTGAAATCTTAGGTTATTTGATAATCTCCATGATCCCACAGTTGGGTGTGAAAGCACAATCCAATTCTTTAATAGTAGTTTGGGTTCCAAATTCCACCATTACGATTTGTTTTTAATTTATACGGGAGTGTTATTTAATTTCTCTTATGCCTTATTGTTACAATACCAGTGACATTTGCACCTCTAACTTGAATGTTCATAAATTCTAACCAGCCGCTCTCTACTAGTGCTGTAATTTAGAGATCATCTTCAACCAAAACCCATTTCTTGGTTTGTAATCTCTGTCAGCTTTTACCTGTCATATGTATCCATCACTGGAGATGACACAGAATATGATATCTCCCCAACTACATCTTTGTTCATGTATCCTTGAAAAATGAAAGGGATCTTCTCAGGTTGTCTTTTACACAGTTACAATTTTTAGTTGGGTCTGAAAGATTTTTTTTTTCTATAAATTTGTATTTGAATTATAAAAGAGAGCATATAATTATATAATTAATATGAATTATAAAAGAGAGCTATACATATTACATACATGAGCAAACATATGTATAGTAAATACATTATTCAGTAGTTTGTACATTTATAACTCTTGATAGAAGAGCAATAAGGAATTTTACAAAACAAAAACAGGGGAGAGTAAGTAGAAGACTTTCAGATATCATATTAACATCCTACAAGGTACACAGTACTGAATATCAGAATAAGATTAACATCTAGGGAACACCAAAACAATATCACTGAGCCCCTTCCTGACATCTGTTGATAGGCTAAATCTGGTGGAGAGAGTAGATGGAAATGCGATATATGCCCAGTAAGTACAGTCTGGATGGGTCATGTTTGGCATTTTTGATGGCAAACATTAATTCAAATTGTGTTTGCACTTTGAGATTTTGTAAGAAGATTGATTTGTCAGGGGAGACTGTTTGCAAATATTAGTGTCCACCTGTGTCTCCCATATAGAGGAGTGTATGTCTCCCATGGTTCAGAGAAGTAGGATCTCCCAGTCTATGGATAGTGTAGGACCCACTAATCATGGGGTATGTTGTTGCAGTAGGTGGGCTTAAGCACCATATAGCAATATAGCAATATGGTGTGACTAAATCCCCATATTTTTTGATAATGTTTTTTGAAAATGTCTAGTTGTTTTAAATAAGCCTTGCAGGAGGTAAATGTCTTTTTTGCACGTGTGCGCTGTAATATTGTGTTCTTCACCAAGAACGAGAGCCGCACCACCCAGGCGTCATTTGATGGTGGGCGGGTGGCAAGTGGTTAAAGAGCTTTCGTTGACCACACATATGAAGTGAGGGAAAACCTTCCCACTGACATTGGAAATGGCAATAAAAAGTTTACAGATGTTCTAACCTGTTCTTTTTTGTTTATCCAAATTCTTGGATTGGATTTGTGCCTAAAGTATAAGGAAGTCATGTATTTGACTCTATGTGAGATTTTAGTAATTCATTTTACTTTACTAAAGAAAAGTAAAAATGGGGATTTTGTAGGATGGCACTCAGGGATATAAATTCAAAACATAAAAATAAAATTAAACGTGACTAATACATTTGGAAATATTTTTGTAGATTTGATTTGTATATGTTTTGAATTTATATCTCTGGGTGAAATCCTAGAAAGTTGTTACTTTGTTGTAGACATGTGTTGGTTTGGGATTATGGCGCTCTAGGTCCTTTGCCCAGTGTCATTCTCTGTCTCTGTCTCTGTCTCTCTCTCTGTTTGTCTCTCTGTCTCTGTCTCTCTCTGTCTCTCTGTCTCTCTCTCTCTGTCTCTCTCTTTGTCTCTCTCTTTGTATTTATAATCTATAATTGTATGCATCTCCAACATCAGATTAAAGTCTTATGTAAATAGAATCAGTTTGATGTCCATTTGAGACCCTTCTAAAATAATATATATAATATGATGACAGGTGAATTTAAGGTTACTTCAGGTAGGGTTTGCATTACCATAGATTTATATAGGAATACAATACCCATTTGCTGTGAACAAAAGCCAATCTTTATAGGCCCAAAATGTATTTAAAAAGAACTGTAAGCATATACCTTCCTTAAAACTTAAAATAACTGTCTTTAATTACAGTACTACCCTTCCATCTAATGAAGGTTACAATTAATAGATGTTGGGTCATATCCAGAGGGATGTTACATAGTTAGTAAGGTTGAATGAAGACACCAGTCCATCCAGCTCAACCTATGTGAGTGTGTTTTTGTGTTTGTCACTACCACTTTCCATATCCCTATATATTACTTTCTTTATTATGTGCCTCTAAGTTTTTTTAAATGATCAACACTCTCCGCTGACACCGATTGTGGAAGGGAGTTCCAATCCCTTACCACTCTGACAATAGAGAAACCCTTATGCAGTTTAAGCTTACATGGCTTCTCCTCCAATTTCATTACATGGCCATGTGTCTTCTTAAGCTACCTGAGAATGAATAGTGCTCCCCTATGCTAGAATCACCACTGAGATTTTTTATATTGCCATCATATCTTCTCTTAAGCACCTCTTCTCCAGAGAGAATATGTTTATTATTTGTAGTCATTCCTTGTAACTGAGTTCCTCCAGCCCCCTTATTAGCTTTGTTTTCCTTCTCTGGACTCTCTCCAGTTCCAGCACATCCTTCCTGAGGACTGGTGACCAGAACTGGACAACATACTCCAGATATGGCTGAAACATTATAATTGTATCTCTTGTGTTTAATGCTGTTTTTTAGAGATTCATGTCAAATAAAGCTAATTTGTATTTTCTGATGTTGTGATTCCAGAATGGCTTCTAACATTGAGGACGTGACCAAGAACACCGCAAAGAATCTCCTTGAGCTCATCTCTGAAACCTCTGAAAACCTGAGGATGATGGAGGTGACTGACTTCTTTGACCCCATTAAAGAGCTCCGGAGTGGATCGTATGGAAAGGTTCTGCTGGCCAAACATCGGGGTTCAGGTAAACTTTGTAGCTTCATTCATGTAAAGAAAATATTTTTATTTTAATAATTTGTGTTTCTAAATTAGTGGAACAAATCTAAATAAAAAATAACTAACAGGTAAAGTTTCTGTGGTGATCAGGGGACTTTGCATCACTAGAGGAGGGAAAACTACAGTGAGGAGGTCTACTATAATGTGCAAGTATGATCTTAAAGCCCCATACACACTTTCAGACTTTCTGCTTATTTTTGCCTTCAGATTTACCAAAACCAGTGCAAGGGCCTGCCTGATTGCATACAAATTGAAACTCCTAAGGTTTTACCTCATATTATATGGTTTTAGTAAATCTGAAGGAAAAAAATCAGCATAAAATCTGATAGTGTGTATGGGGCTTTAGAGAGTATAGTCAATGTTCTGGGGCTCCTCTTGGGATTTAGTTCTATTTAGCGCAAAACATCAAGAAAGTTTGAGCAGATGCCTAGAGGGTCTCTACTTCTAAACTGAGATATGAGCATGACATCCAATATCTAAGAATCCTCAGAATGGTTCAGCTGCAGAAAATTTCCAATGCTTTGAGCAGCATTCTTTAAAGTTTTCCAAGCAACCCCTCACTTCCAGTTTTTAAGTGATGATTATGGATCCTAATAATTCAGTGCTTTAGATTTACACAAGCTTTTAACTAAATTCAGTAGGATTTTAGCGAGCTTCATCATTGTTGGGTTTATGATGCTAATTATCTTTTTTTTCTCCCTCTTTCCAACAGATGAGTTGGTGGCTGTAAAACTGATGAGCAGGGAGACAACTCCAAAGGACAACTTCCTAATGGAATATGGAATGTCTCTTAGTCTCAGCAGCCATCCAAATATCATTGCAACCCACAAGATCGTTTTCCATACCAGCAGTGACTATGTCTTTGTCCAGGAGGTGGCGCCAGCTGGAGATCTTCTCTCAATAGTAAAGGAAAGGGTAAGTTTGTATCAGAAATTGAATGATATTTAAAAAGTTATAATTTCTATCCATTGCTCCTTTAACGCATTTCTGAGGTTTAAGGAATCCTCTCCCAATGCAGTGAGTTGGTGGGACCTATAATGAGCATAAGATTGTTATTTTAGGTATGTGACTCGCTCAGTTGTGAACAAAGTTAATAAGGATGGAGTAAGGTGGGTTAAGATGGATCTTGCACCATTAATAGAAGCTCGCACTTTGCATGCAGGTTTCATTTAAGTATACTCCTTGTGTACGCAGCTAATGTATCTTCTGCTTTCCTGTGCAAGAGATAAGATGAGTTTCATATGTTGGGTAACATTTTGCCATGTTGGTGTCTAGTAAATAATTTTGTATTTTTTTTCTATAGGTTGGTTTGAAGGAAGATATAGTGAAGAGCTGTGTTCTACAGATCGCGAATGCTTTGGACTTTATGCACAGCAAAGGAATGGTCCATCGGGACATTAAACTGGACAACATTTTGCTCATGGACATGGAATGTAATAATGTCAAACTGGCAGATTTTGGACTGACAATGCTCCAGGGAACTCAAGCGCCCTTTATGCCATGGTTTATACCATACTCCGCTCCGGAACTGTGCACCCTAAAACAAGGGGAAAAGTTGCTGCTGCACCCGAACATTGACATCTGGGCCTTTGGGGTCATGATATACACAGCTATGACAGGGTCCTTCCCCTGGAGAGAAGCAGGGAGTCATGACCTCAAGTATCAGAAGTTTGCTTGGTGGCAAACACAGAAGGATCTGACCTTGTCACCAAGAAAGTGGCGACAATTCTCTATTGAAGCCAGGCAGATGTTCTGGGACATGTTGGCCCTCAATGCCTCTGAGAGGTGTTCTGCTTTGGATGTTTTAAAATATGTCCACCTGCCTTGGAAAGCAGAAATGCCTCCAGAGAATCTATCCAGGAATACGGTAGTACATGTGACATAACTGTGCATGATGTCCATTATGGAGCCTTATCAGGTGCTGTGTTGTGTCTTCTTCTAGATCAAAAGGTAATCCCCCTCAATATTGGAGGAGATGGAAATCATTTAACACGCTTTCGGTCACCTATTAATTACAAGATGGATGTGTTGGATGTACTCTGGGACTTGTACAAGCCTCATGTCCTATGTGACGGTAAGACATTTTAGAAGACTGTAGACTTTTTTTCTGTAAATCTATAACTGCTAGATATATCTGCACAAATGTATGTTTTTTTTTTCATTTTTGTTGGTTTTCTTCTCTATTTTACTATTCATTGTCAAGTGTAATAAAATGTGAGTTTTGCAATTGTTCTATAGCAGGAGTGTATGGTAAGTATATTATTGTCATGATTGAAATAAAGATCTTAATTACTCTGTTGCAGCTGACTGAGGAATCGTTGGATACATTGATGGAATAATTAGGTTACAGAGCCTGAGATCAGCAAGTCCTTCCCCCCAGCTGCATAGTGTAGTAACTTTTACTATCCTGTGGTTACTCCTCCTGTGCATTGGGTGGTGCTCTTGTGCTTCTTCACCTCTAGTTTATTGAATATTACATAATTATGTTTTAACAGCCATATGACTATTTTTTTTGTTATTTTGTTTTGTTTCAAAGTTTTTATTAAGGTTTTTCAATGTACAAGAATAAAAACAATGATCAGTTTACAGTCGTACAGAAATGATTGATTCCATTCATAAACAAGATATTAATAACTTTTAGTAATATCCACAGAAACCTGGTGGTGCATAAGATTAAGGAACCATTTGGGTCTAACCCAAAGGAAAGTAAGGTGAGACATGTGGGGGACTCTGTGTCGGACTGATAGAGAAACCGGGCGTGCCTCCGAGGGACCCAAACACCCCTATTGGGAACAAACTGTGAGTGGGTGGGGGCAATTATAGCCGAAATTTGTCTCTTTATTCCTTCCAGTCCTCCAGGGAGTATATTCGAGTCACTCTCTGTCACATTTTACATTTATCTGCATGGATGTGCCGTGAGGGGGAATCCCCTGGCACTATGTTAAAGTGGAGTGTTGTACATTTTAGCTGGTGTAGCTCTATAACCTAATGTTGAACCTTAGTTTCTGTTATTTGGGGGGGGGGTGCTGGGTGAGGTGAGTGAAGTGTGAGTTGATTAGTGAGTTGATTTGCAGCTCTCATTTGTTTTCGAAAATGAAGAAAGGAAAGAAAAGAAAATTTATTTTTTTTTTTCAATTTTCAAAACTGTATGACAAAAAGCGAGGTCTGCAAAATACTCACCATACCTCTCAGCAAATAGCTTGGGGTGTCTACTTTCCAAAATGGAGACATTTGGGGGGGTTTTGATATGTCCTGGCATTTTATGCACAACATTTAGAAGCTTATGTCACACATCACCCACTCTTCTAACCACTTGAAGACGAAGCCCTTTGACACTTTTTGTTTAAATGAGAATTTTTTTTTTGCAAGAAAATTACTTTGAACCTCCAAACATAATATATTTTTTTAACGCAAAGGCCCTACAGATTAAAATGGTGGGTGTTTCATTTTTTTTCCCACACATTATTTGCGCAGCGATTTTCAAACACATTTTTTTTGGAAAACACACACTTTTTTTAATTTAATGCACTAAAACACACTATATTGCCCAAATGTTTGATGAAATAAAAGAGGCTCTTAAGCCGAGTACATGGATACCAAACACGACATGCTTTGAAATTGCGCACAAACATGCAGCGGCGACAAACTACATACATTTTTAAAAGCCTTTACAGGTTACCACTTTTAGATTTACAGAGGAGTTCTACTGCTAAAATGACTGCCCTCTGCGGTGATACCTCACATGCATGGTGCAATTGCTGTTTACATATGACGCCAGACAGACACTTGCGTTCACCTTTGCGAGAGAGAGGGGAGGGGACAGGGGTGCTTTTTTTTATATATATATATATAATTAATTATTTAGTTTGCTTTATTTTATTTTTAACCTGTTCCTTTCATTTTTTTATATCATTTTTATTGTTATCTAAGGTAATGTAAATATCCCCTATGATAGCAATAGGTAGTGACAGGTACTCTTTTTTTGAAAAATTTGGGGTCTATTAGACCCTAGATCTCTCCTCTGCCCTCAAAGCATCTGACCACACCAAGATCAGTGTGATAAAATGCTTTCCCAGTTTCCCAATGGTGCTGTTTACATCTGACGAAATCTAAGTCATGAAATGCTCGTAGTTCCTGATTTCTTAGGCCATAGAGATGATTGAAGGCTTTCTGGTCTCTGAACAGCTCTATGGTCAGCTGATGGAACCACTGGCTGCATTCTCAGGTTCCCTGTTGGGACAGGAGAGCCAGAGAAAACCATGGAAGACGGTGGGCGGGGGGACATTCCCTCCCACTGCTTGTAAACGCAGTCTAGAGGCTAATTAGCTGCTAGGATTGCTTTTACATGAAAGCCGACCGCTGGCTGAAAGGAATGATACCTAAACCCGCATCATTCTGGTATAAACACTCAAAGTCCACAACATACCAGTATGTTGCTGGTCCTTGTTGGGCATATATTGTAACCTTTTTTTTTTTCCCATGCAGCCTGTGGGCTGAACAAAAAAAAAAAATATTGATCGGTGGGTATGCCCACCTTTAGAATACCTCCCTTCATCCAAACGCTGTTGCTGTCAAGATAAATAAATCCGTGCTGCAGCTGAATGGCGTACCTGAAAACAAAAATAGCGGGCGTCACGCCTATATCTGAGCTTTCCACAGACACAACATTTTCTTTGGACTTGTTGGGTAGGGGTACTCGGGAGGACATACGGAAAATGCCTCTCATGCAGCCGGCTTACTGCATTTGGATTGGGAAAGTGAGGTGGCGCACCGTCTGGAAACAGAAGGGCTCTGACGATCTCTTCCTGGAATGTAAGGAAGGATCCAGTCCGTCCTGAAGCTCTGTATAGCACATGAGCGTTCAGCAAAGCCAATTGAAATAAATAAACAGACACTTTCTTGTACCAGCATCTGGCCTTACGGGCAACTAGGTACGGTGCCAACAACTGGTCGTTGAGGTCCACCCCTCCCATATTTTGGTTATATTTGTGGACACAGAGGGGTTTCTCCACAACACCAGTCGCCATAGGAATTTGGACCGTCGTGTCTGCATGAAGGGAGGAAAGAACGAAAACATTCTTATTATCCCTCCACTTCACACAGGCTCTCTCCCCCAGCCCAAGACAGGAATCTACAAGCCGCTGGGGAAAGCCCCGGCGATTAGATCTCACAGTGCCACATGTGCCAATCTGATGATCAAACAAATGACTAAAAAGTGGCACGCTCGTGTAATAATTGTCCACGTACAAGTGGTACCCCTTTCCGAATAAGGGTGACACCAAGTCCCACACTATCTTGCCAGCGCTTCCTATGTAGTCAGGGCAGTTTGTCGGCTCTACGTGACTATCTTTTCCCTCGTAAACCATAAAACTACATGTATAGCCTGTGGCCCTGTCACAGAACTTATACATCTTGACCCCGTATCTGGCACACTTGCTGGGAAGGTACTGTTTGAATGACAAGCGGCCAGAAAATTTAATCAGGGACTCATCAACGCAGACAACTTGATGGGGTGTAAACAAGGCTGCAAAACGTTGGTTGAAGTGGTTTACAAGGGGCCGAAATTTGTAGAGCCGATCATATTCAGGGTCTCTGAGGACGACAGAGTTCATTGTTGTTGAAATGCATGAACCGCAAGATCTGCTCATATCGTGCCCTGGCCATGGAGGCAGAAAACATGGGCATATGGTAAATTGGGTCAGTGGACCATTATGACCGCAACATACTCTTTTTAGGTATGCCCATGTCGAGGGATACGCCCAGAAAGGTCTTAAATTCGGAAACCGTAATTGGTTTTCAATCTCTGGCAAGGGAGGACTTGAGATTAACGGCAATGAATTGACCAGCATACAAATTACTTTGGTCCACAATAGATCTATAGAGATCTTCCGTGAAAAACAGCGAATAACAATCAAGTGATGTAAAATCAACTGTTTCCACCTGAATTCCGGGTTGGCCAGTGAATTGGGGAAGTACGGGTGCTGCAGAAGTGGTGGGTCCCCTATTCGGATTGGCGAATGCAGCAGGAAGGGCACTATGGGCTCGATGGGCCTTTCTTTGTCTTCTTGGTGGCAGCGGACACTACTTGTGCTTGCCACCTCGCCAGTTTGAACTTAACTCATGGGACTCGCCACCTCACCGACGTGATACTGCAGTGCTTGATGTACGACCAGGGTGTACTAGGCCGCTGGTGCTTGCCAGTTCACCAGAAGGATGAGGGGCACTAGTACTTCTCTGCTCCATAAGAGAGCCATGCGGTTCTTGCACCTCAACAACAGCAGAAGATCGGGGTCTGGTATGCCTGACCTTGGCAGGGACCACAACTCGTCAGAGCTATCTGTCATGCTCAGAAACGTGTAGGCCTCTTCCTTCTGTGCCTTTGATTTTACATTTTGGGCTCTAAATTTACTGGTACACTAGTGAGACTCACAGGTAAAAAAAGCTCCTAGGCTGTCAGCAACTGTATCAAACGCTATAAAAAAACCTGTTAGCGATTGCAGGGATCAGGCCTGACTCTGAACACTGCAGTTATGTGTTTAGTTCTAAAAGAAAAGGTAGGCTAGGTATATAAATAATTAAATGATAAATATGTGTAACCTGTGAAGATACCCTGCAGCTGAACTTATTACCCTGATAGGGGGCACAAATGTAACATATACAGAAAAGTGCAGCCCTGGATAAATATACTGTGATATACTTAAATATAAATGTATACAAAAAAATGCAATAGAATAAATATAAAAAAAAAAAAAAAAAAAGAAAAAAAATTGAGAAAAAATGTGCAACACTGAATAAATATACCGTAATATACTTATAAATGTATACAGAAAATGCAAATACGTGATCACAAAAATTAATAATGGAAAAAAAAAAATATATATACATTTTGATTTTCATAAACCCTGGTAAGCCTTCAATCTTCCTAGGATGAAGGGCGGTGTATTGCAGTGGAAGTCACAATATACACATCTGCAGTGAAATCACCAATTCATCACTTCACAACATTTAATTAATATATGGACACTAGGGTTTATGAAAATCAAAAATTATATATATATTTCTCATTATTAATTCAAATTAATTTTTGTGATCACGCATTTGCATTTTTTGTATACATTTATAAGTATATTACAGTATATTTATTCAGCGTTGCACATTTTTTCTCCATTTTTTTTCTATTTACATTTGCATTTTTTGTATACATTTATATTTAAGTATATCACGGTATATTTATCCAGCGCTGCACTTTTTTTCCTTAACATAAATAAATCTGAAAAAAAAATCAAACTGTAAGGCTTTTTACAAAACAAAAACATTTCTGTACTTTTCTAGCAAAAAAAATTGCTCTTATGCTTAAGAGTATGAGCTGTAAAGCTTTCCATACTAGACATGGCAGCCATGTCTAGCAGATGGTACGCACGGTCTTCAAGTAATTACCTTCATACTTTTCAAAGTTACACTATCAAGTTAAGATAATGCAAGAAAAGAATCCATAGGAAAAATAAATAAATAACACAAAGAAAATAAAAAAATAGAATTGGGTTAAGCCCATAGTCTTAGACTGGAATATTCAGTACAGCCAAGGTGCTGAGGTATAGAAATCTACCATAACAATAAGATCTACCCTGAGTGGTCTCAGTCTACAACCAACAAACAATAGACAGAGGAGGAGCTGAGAACAATGGTGACAGTATTCAGTAATTGCAGTAAACAATCAAACAATAGTAGACGGGATCACCTAGTTTAACATTTGACAATGACAATGGCTTCCAATCCAACACTGAAACAATAGTAGAGGTAAACGCCTAGACAGACAATGGCTGCCATTTCCACCAACCAACAATATTTGCAGTTTTGTATGCCTGGAAAGACACCGACTACTGATAATATTGTGTGTTAATGGCAATGAATATTAAAAATTATAGACAAATACCCATAGGAATGCCAGAAGAAACTTAAAATATGTCATATTCTGATCCACTGACCATACACAGCTTTAAAGTGGTTGTAAACTCTCCCGACAACTTTGTCCTGTGTAAATCAGCATAAAAAACCCTAATGAACACTACTTGTAGATATCTCCTTACTTGCTTAGTATTGTTGTAATCCTTTTAGTTCTTTAGAATGACTTCACTGAGCATGCCCAGATCTCCCCTGATTTACGGCACTCTGTGTACTTGTCTGTCTATTATCAGATATTATCAGATCTTCCTACGGCACAGCTCTGAAATCCCACGAGACTTCACAATCACTCAGAGCTTCCTACTACACCCCATGTGACCATGTGACATCACATGCAGTGTAAACCTGGCCATCGGACAGCATTACTGCAGCCTTATCAGCTGAAGCTGATAAGACTGACAAAGGCTAATACTAGATAATCGGCACAAGTAAATACTATGAAATAAAACAAGTCAGGTATGAGCAGTAAAGCCGGATTGCCATAGAAATGTTGGATTGAGAAGGAGGCTTGGATAACAGTACAGGAAGTGCTCAATGTAAGGGCAGAAATACACTCTACTGTGGACTCAGAAAACAATACTTAAGATGGCGCTGCCTAACCTCTGGAAACAAGTTTTTTAAAGTTTCTTTAAACAGTAAGTAATATGCGATTTGGGCTGGATTACAGTGGCTATAGTTTGATAATTACTTATTATAATGGACTAAATGAAAAGCAGCATCAAAGTGGGAGAGTTTACTTCCTCTTTAAAGTTTTTACATTGCACAGAAAAACAAGTGCAACTATAATTTATCCACAACTGTTTTCACTTCAAGTATCTTCTATAAAATTTACATTTTTCCAAAAATATGGATACTAAAAACGTGTACATTCCCAAAATTCCCTGAGGCTGCTTTTAGATTTAATTTCACACAAATACAATTCATTTCAATGTATCAAGTCAGAATAAACTAAGATAAAACAAGGCTTTTCAAAAAAGTTTAATCTGCCAACCCACAAAAAACAATATTTTCTTACATTATTAACAGAACAAACAATTAAGAAAATGAAACAAACAAAACACACTTCCTGTTCGGTCTATAATCCCTATTAAACTGACCAGATTTTAATGGTTCTTCCCATATACTTTTCACATAAAATTTCAGGATATATAAATATAATAATGAAAATGTTGTACATTCTCCCTCCTAGAGTTATTCTAATACCCCCCCTCCCCCAACTAAAACAACAAGGTACCCACTTCAAGTAAATAATATTGCTGGGGTGGCAATCACTGATTGTAATCTGGATCAGCTTAAACCCCCCCAAAAATGACTTTACTTTCATAAACAGATGTAGGGGTTGTGGTGAAGATATTATCAGACTTGTATAACCAGTGGTAATAGGATCAGACACTTAAGTGGAGATCCATCCACAACAATATTTTTTTGGGTACAGTAAAAGGACCTGAATATGGAAATCCAGCAATCTAATAATTTACAAGGTAATTCTCAGTCATGTTATATTATCCAACCTAATACAGAGTAGTTGGGTATTTCCTGCATTTCCTCCACATTGGCTCTATGATTCCTTATGCCTTGTAATAAGATCAGGCAGCATGGTGCACACTGGGGAGATCACCTCCTTACTTTACCCCCCAAAAAACTATGCATTTTACCCATGTCATGTTCTTCATTTTAAAGAATTTGCCCCCCAATGTGATCTGGGTCTGCCACAATGGCACACTCTGTTTTTTGTTTTGTGACATCAAAGTGAACATTTATGCCCTGTACACACGATCGGACATTGATCGGACATTCCAACAACAAAATCCATGGATTTTTTCCTACAGATGTTGGCTCAAACTTGTCTTGCATACACACGGTCGCACAAAGTTGTCAGGAAATTCGATCGTTCTGAACGCGGTGATGTACAACACGTACGTCGGGACTATAAACGTGGCAGTAGACAATAGCTTTTCATCTCTTAATTTATTCTGAGCATGCGTGGCACTTTGTGTACACACGATCGGAATTTAACCGATTGGATTTTGTTGTCGGAATATTTTATAGCCTGCTCTCAAACTTTGTGTGTTGGAAATTCCGACTGAAAAAGTCCAATGGAGCCCACACATGATCGGAATTTCCGACAACACAATCTGATCGCACTTTTTCCGTCGGAAAACCGACCGTGTGTACAGGGCATTAGAGTAACGTGGACAGATTGTGGAAACAAAGTACAACAAATACAATGTGACAGTAAAGATATAAATATCATCATTTCAAGGAAAGTTCCTTCAGATCTCTCCAATGAACATATAAATGTCGGAGCACATGGGGGATTCTTATCAGTTCCATTCTACTAAAAATGACTAGTAATGCAGCACCATAGCAGAAAAGTGTGTTTTATCCTCAAACTTTATATGTAAATCCTCTCCTTGTATAAGATTAGTGTGCACCACAAGAGTCTGCAAAGCATCATGAAGCTTTTGGTGATCAAGTCTTTGTTGTTTAAATAATAACTTCAAATTCAGGGCCCATTTACAAAGAATTTCAACATTTTATGGCAGTTTATATTGGTCCCCCCTTTTTTTAGTCTCTAAGATGAATATAGTTCTATGCTACTTTTATGATTGTATACTGTATTTATGATCTATATCTGGAAGAAGGAATGTGTTTACTAATACAGATGTTTTATACATGATTTTAAAACATAGAATTATAGTTAAAGCGTGTCAATGTATTTGATTTCAACATTTTTGAATGTTTGGAATGTAGTGGCTTGATTTTTTTTGAATTTTTCAATACATAATAATTTTTCTTAAGTTATTAAAATCCTTCAGATTACCTAATTTTAGGCTCAGGTTTCAACCCTCCACCCAACAAAACAGAATAAACAAACCCCATTGTTATGGACCTACCTGCCCCACCCTTCTAGATCTCTTTCCAAAGTCTCCAGTCATATGTTAATCAGCAGCTCCTGTTTGTTGGCCAATCGGATAGTCACATCAATTAGCAAAAGCCACTCTCTGCCCACATATAAACCTCACATACAGTATATCCAGTCCATACCAATCTTACTTTTACTTGAAGCAAAAGTGAGTTTGTATTTCTATTGACTACTTCATCCCGCAACTATTTCAAGAAGAACAAGTTGGGAAGTCTACAAAGATTCCACTAGTGAAGACCCAGTGAGATCCCATCTGTACCTTCATTTTCTCAGGTTAGTCATAGTTTTCTCTAAAATATTAGGATCTTTCTTTTAGAACCTGTTGTCTACTCTCTGGAACCTATAACTTAGCAGTGAGCTAAATAGGCAAACTCTTTAATGTCGTTTCAATTTAGATTGATTTTTTTGTATTTCTCCTGCCATTTATGGTCAGAGTAGAGATCCATACATGGGTTGGAAATCCCCATTCTCTTGCAAAACTTTTTTTTTTAATATAACCAACCTCATACATGGAAATATTCTGTCTTTATATATCTATGAAGTAAAAATGTAACTGTGAAATCTTAGGTTATTTGATAATCTCCATGATCCCACAGTTGGGTGTGAAAGCACAATCCAATTCTTTAATAGTAGTTTGGGTTCCAAATTCCACCATTACGATTTGTTTTTAATTTACACGGGAATGTTATTTAATTTCTCTTATGCCTTATTGTTACAATACCAGTGATATTTGCACCTCTAACTAGAATGTTCATACATTTTGACCAGCCGCTCTCTACTAGTGCTGTAATTTAGAGATCCGCTTCAACCAAAACCCATTTCTTGGTTTGTAATCTCTGTCAGCTTTTACCTGTCATATGTATCCATCACTGGAGACGACACAGAATATGATATCTCCCCAACTACATCTTTGTTCATGTATCCTTGAAAAATGAAAGGGATCTTCTTAGGTTGTCTTTTACACAGTTACAATTTTTAGTTGGGTCTGAAAGATTTTTTTTTTCTATAAATTTGTATTTGAATTATAAAAGAGAGCATATAATTATATAATTATATAATTAATATGTATTATAAAAGAGAGCTATACATATTACATACATGAGCACAAATGATGTATAGTAAATATATTATTCAGTGGTTTGTACATAAATAACTCTTAATAGAAGAGCAATAAGGAATTTTAGAAAACAAAAACAGGGAATAATAAGTAGAAGACTTCCAGATATCATATTAACATCCTACAAGGTACACAGTACTGAATATCAGAATAAGATTAACATCTAGGGAACACCAAAACAATATCACTGAGCCCCTTCCTGACATCTATTGATATGCTAAATCTGGTGGAGAGAGTAGATGGAAATGCGATATATGCCCAGTAGGTACAGTCCAGATGGGTCATGTTTGGCATTTTTGATGGCAAACATTAATTCAAATTGTGTTTGCACATTGAGATTTTGTAAGAAGATTGATTTGTCAGGGGAGACTGTTTGCAAATAGTGGCAAGTAGCAAGTGGTTAAAGAGCTTTTGTTGACCACACATATGAAGTGAGGAAAAACCTTCCCACTGACATTGGAAATGGCAATAAAAAGTTTACCGATGTTCTAACCTGTTCTTTTTTTATCCAAATTCTTGGATTGGATTTGTGCCTAAAGTATAAGGAAGTCATGTATTTGACTCTATGTGAGATTTTAGTAATTCATTTTACTTTACTAATACATTTGGAAATATTTTTGTAGATTTGATTTGTATATATTTTGAATTTATATCTCTGGGTGAAATCCTAGAAAGTTGTTACTTTGTTGTAGACATGTGTTGGTTTGGAATGATGGCGCTCTAGGTCCTTTGCCCAGTGTCATTCTCTGTCTCTCTCTCTGTCTCTCTCTCTGTCTCTCTCTCTGTCTCTCTGTTTGTCTCTCTCTTTGTCTCTCTCTTTGTCTATCTCTTTGTCTATCTCTTTGTCTCTCTCTTTGTCTCTCTCTTTGTCTCTCTCTTTGTATTTATAATCTATAATTGTATGCATCTCCAACATCAGATTAAAGTCATATGTAAATAGAATCAGTTTGATGTCCATTTGAGACCCTTCTAAAATAATATATATAATATGATGACAGGTGAATTTAAGGTTACTTCAGGTAGGGTTTGCATTACCATAGACTTATATAGGAATACAATACCCATTTGCTGTGAACAAAAGCCAATCTTTATAGGCCCAAAATGTATTTAAAAAGAACTGTAAGCATATATCTTCCTTAAAACTTAAAATAACTGTCTTTAATTATAGTACTACCCTTCCATCTAATGAAGGGTATAATTAATAGATGTTGGGTCATATTCAGAGGGATGTTACATAGTTGGTAAGGTTGAATGAAGACACCAGTCCATCCAGTTCAACCTATGTGAGTGTGTTTTTGTGTTTGTCACTACCACTTTCCATATCCCTATGTATTACTTTCTTTATTATGTGCCTCTAAGTTTTTTTAAATGATCAACACTCTCCGCTGACACCGATTGTGGAAGGGAGTTCCAATCCCTTACCACTCTGACAATAGAGAAACCCTTATGCAGTTTAAGCTTACATGGCTTCTCCTCCAATTTCATTACATGGCCATGTGTCTTCTTAAGCTACCTGAGAATGAATAGTGCTCCCCTATGCTAGAATCACCACTGAGATATTTTTGTATTGCCATCATATCTTCTCCTAAGCATCTCTTCTTCAGGAAGAATACGTTTATTATTTGTAGTCATTCCTTGTAACTGAGTTCCTCCAGCCCCCTTATTAGCTTTGTTTTCCTTCTCTGGATTCTCTCCAGTTCCAGCACATCCTTCCTGAGGACTGGTGACCAGAACTGGACAACATACTCCAGATGTGGCCCAAACAGAGTCTTTTAAAGTGCTAGAATTATAGTTGTATCTCTTGTGTTTAATGCTGTTTATTAGAGATTCATGTCAAATAAAACTAATTTGTATTTTCTGATGTTGTGATTCCAGAATGGCTTCTAACATTGAGGACGTGACCAAGAACACCGCAAAGAATCTCCTTGAGCTCATCTCCGAAACCTCTGAAAACCTGAGGATGATGGAGGTGACTGACTTCTTTGACCCCATTAAAGAGCTCGGGAGTGGATCGTATGGAAAGGTTCTGCTGGCCAAACATCGGGGTTCAGGTAAACTTTGTAGCTTCATTCATGTAAAGAAAATATTTTTATTTTAATAATTTGTGTTTCTAAATTAGTGGAACAAATATCTAAATAAAAAATAACTAACAGGTGAAGTTTCTGTGGTGATCAGGGGAACTTGCATCATTAGAGGAGGGCAAACTACAGTGAGCAAGTCTACTATAATGTGCAAGTATGATCTTAAAGCCCCATACACACTATCAGATTTTCTGCTTATTTTTGCCTTCAGATTTACCAAAACCAGTGCAAGGGCCTGCCTGATTGCATACAAATTGAAACTCCTAAGGTTTTACCTCATATTATCTGGTTTTAGTAAATCTGAAGGAAAAAAATCAGCAGAAAATCTGATAGTGTGTATGGGGCTTTAGAGAGTATAGTCAATGTTCTGGGGCTCCTCTTGGGATTTAGTTCTATTTAGCGCAAAACATCAAGAAAGTTTGAGCAGATGCCTAGAGGGTCTCTACTTCTAAACTGAGATATGAGCGTGACATCCAATATCTAAGAATCCACAGAATGGTTCAGCTGCAGAAAATTTCCAATGCTTTGAGCAGCATTCTTTAAAGTTTTCCAAGCAACCCCTCACTTCCAGTTATTAAGTGATGATTATGGATCCTAATAAGTCAGTGCTTTAGATTTACACAAGCTTTTAACTAAATTCAGTAGGATTTTAGCGAGCTTCATCATTGTTGGGTTTATGATGCTAATTATCTTTTTTTTCTCCCTCTTTCCAACAGATGAGTTGGTGGCTTTAAAACTGATGAGCAAGGAGACAACTCCAAAGGACAACTTCCTAATGGAATATGGAATGTCTCTTAGTCTCAGCAGCCATCCAAATATCATTGCAACCCACGAGATCATTTTCCATACCAGCAGTGACTATGTCTTTGTCCAGGAGGTGGCGCCAGCTGGAGATCTTCTCTCAATAGTAAAGGAAAGGGTAAGTTTGTATCAGAAATTAAATGATATTTAAAAAGTTATAATTTCTATCCATTGCTCCTTTAAAGCATTTCTGAGGTTTAAGGAATCCTCTCCCAGTGCAGTGAGTTGGTGGGACCTATAATGAGCTCCCAATGCAGTGAGTTGGTGGGACCTATAATGAGCATAAGATTGTTATTTTAGGTATGTGACTCCCTCAGTTGTGAACAAAGTTAATAAGGATGGAGTAAGGTGGGTTATGATGGATCTTGCACCATTAATAGAAGCTCGCACTTTGCATGCAGGTTTCATTTAAGTATACTCCTTGTGTACGCAGCTAATGTATCTTCTGCTTTCCTGTGCAAGAGATAAGATGAGTTTCATATGTTGGGTAACATTTTGCTATGTTGGTGTCTAGTAAAAAAATTTGTATTTTTTTCTACAGGTTGGTTTGAATGAAGATATAGTGAAGAGCTGTGTTCTACAGATTGCGAATGCTTTGGACTTTATGCACAGCAAAGGAATGGTCCATCGGGACATTAAATTGGACAACATTTTGCTCATGGACATGGAATGTAATAATGTCAAACTGGCAGATTTTGGACTGACAATGCTCCAGGGAACTCAAGCACCCTTTATGCCATGGTTTATACCGTACTCCGCTCCGGAACTGTGCACCCTAAAACAAGGGGAAAAGTTGCTGCTGCACCCGAGCATTGACATCTGGGCCTTTGGGGTCATGATATACACAGCTATGACAGGTTCCTTCCCCTGGAGAAAAGCAGGGAGTCATGACCTCGAGTATCAGAAGTTTGCTTGGTGGCAAACACAGAAGGATCTGACCTTGTCACCAAGAAAGTGGCGACAATTCTCTATTGAAGCCAGGAAGATGTTCTGGGACATGTTGGCCCTCAATGCCTCTGAGAGGTGTTCTGCTTTGGATGTTTTAAAATATGTCCACCTGCCTTGGAAAGCAGAAATGCCTCCAGAGAATCTATCCAGGAATACGGTAGTACATGTGACATAACTGTGCATGATGTCCATTATGGAGCCTTATCAGGTGTTGTGTTGTGTCTTCTTCTAGATCAAAAGGTAATCCCCCTCAATATTGGAGGAGGTGGAAATCATTTAACACGCTTTCGATCACCTATTAATTACAAGATGGATGTGTTGGATGTACTCTGGGACTTGTACAAGCCTCATGTCCTATGTGACGGTAAGACATTTTAGAAGACTGTAGACTTTTTTTCTGTAAATCTATAACTGCTAGATATATCTGCACAAATGTATGTTTTTTTTTTTTTCATTTTTGTTGGTTTTCTTCTCTATTTTACTATTCATTGTCAAGTGTAATAAAATGTGAGTTTTGCAATTGTTCTATAGCAGGCGTGTATGGTAAGTATATTATTGTCATGATTGAAATAAAGATCTTAATTACTCTGTTGCAGCTGACTGAGGAATCGTTGGATACATTGATGGAATAATTAGGTTACAGAGCCTGAGATCAGCAAGTCTCCCCCCAGCTGCATAGTGTAGTAACTTTTACTATCCTGTGGTTACTCCTTCTGTGCATTGGGTGGTGCTCTTGTGCTTCTTCGCCTCTTATTTATTGAATATTACATAATTATGTTTTAACAGCCATATGACTATTTTTTGTTATTTTGTTTTGTTTCAAAGTTTTTATTAAGGTTTTTTAATGTACAAGAATAAAAACAATGATCAGTTTACAGTCGTACAGAAATGATTGATTCCATTCATAAACAAGATAATAATAACTTTTAGTACTATCCACAGAATCCTGGTGGTGCATAAGATTAAGGAACCATTTGGGTCTAACCCAAAGGAAAGTAAGGTGAGACATGTGGGGGACTCTGTGTCGGACTGATAGAGAAACCGGGCGTGCCTCCGAGGCACCCAAACACCCCTATTGGGAACAAACTGTGAGTGGGTGGGGGCAATTATAGCCGAAATTTGTCTCTTTATTCCTTCCAGTCCTCCAGGGAGTATATTCGAGTCACTCTCTGTCACATTTTAAATGTATCTGCATGGATGTGCCGTGAGGGGGAATCCCCTGGCACTATGTTAAAGTGGAGTGTTGTACATTTTAGCTGGGGTAGCTCTATAACCTAATGTTGAACCTTAGTTTCTGTTATTTGGGGGGGGGGGTGCTGGGTGAGGTGAGTGAAGTGTGAGTTGATTAGTGAGTTGATTTGCAGCTCTCATTTGTTTTCGAAAATGAAGAAAGGAAAGAAAAGAAAAATTTTTTTTTTTTTTTCAATTTTCAAAACTGTATGACAAAAAGCGAGGTCTGCAAAATACTCACCATACCTCTCAGCAAATAACTTGGGGGTGTCTACTTTCCAAAATGGAGACATTTGGGGGGGGTTTGAACTGTCCTGGCATTTTATGCACAACATTTAGAAGCTTATGTCACACATCACCCACTCTTCTAACCACTTGAAGACGAAGCCCTTTGACACTTTTTGTTTACATGAGAATTTTTTTTTTGCAAGAAAATTACTTTGAACCCCCAAACATAATATATTTTTTTAACGCAAAGGCCCTACAGATTAAAATGGTGGGTGTTTCATTTTTTTTCCCACACATTATTTGCGCAGCGATTTTCAAACACATTTTTTTTGGAAAACACACACTTTTTTTTTATTTAATGCACTAAAACACACTATATTGCCCAAATGTTTGATGAAATAAAAGAGGCTCTTAAGCCGAGTACATGGATACCAAACACGACATGCTTTGAAATTGCGCACAAACATGCAGCGGCGACAAACTACATACATTTTTAAAAGCCTTTACAGGTTACCACTTTTAGATTTACAGAGGAGTTCTACTGCTAAAATGACTGCCCTCTGCGGTGATACCTCACATGCATGGTGCAATTGCTGTTTACATATGACGCCAGACAGACACTTGCGTTCACCTTTGCGAGAGAGAGGGGAGGGGACAGGGGTGCTTTTTTTTTTTTATATATATAATTAATTATTTAGTTTGCTTTATTTTATTTTTAACCTGTTCCTTTCATTTTTTTATATCATTTTTATTGTTATCTAAGGTAATGTAAATATCCCCTATGATAGCATTAGGTAGTGACAGGTACTCTTTTTTTGAAAATTTGGGGTCTATTAGACTCTAGATCTCTCCTCTGCCCTCAAAGCATCTGACAACACCAAGATCGGTGTGATAAAATGCTTTCCTAGTTTCCCAATGGCGCTGTTTACATCTGACGAAATCTAAGTCATGAAATGCTCGTAGTTCCTGGTTTCTTAGGCCATAGAGATGATTGAAGGCTTTCTGGTCTCTGAACAGCTCTATGGTCAGCTGATGGAACCACTGGCTGCATTCTCAGGTTCCCTGTTGGGACAGGAGAGCCAGAGAAAACCATGGAAGACGGTGGGTGGGGGGACATTCCCTCCCACTGCTTGTAAACGCAGTCTAGAGGCTAATTAGCTGCTAGGATTGCTTTTACATGAAAGCCGACCGCTGGCTGAAAGGAATGATACCTAAACCCGCAGGCATCATTCTGGTATAAACACTCAAAGTCCACAACATACCAGTATGTTGCTGGTCCTTGTTGGGCATATATTGTAATCTTTTTTTTTTTCCCCATGCAGCCTGTGGGCTGAACAAAAAAAAAAATATTGATCGGTGGGTATGCCCACCTTTAGAATACCTCCCTTCATCCAAACGCTGTTGCTGTCAAGATGAATAAATCCGTGCTGCAGCTGAATGGCGTACCTGAAAACAAAAATAGCGGGCGTCACGCCTATATCTGAGCTTTCCACAGACACAACATTTTCTTTGGACTTTGGGTAGGGGTACTCGGGAGGACATACGGAAAATGCCTCTCATGCAGCCAGCTTACTGCATTTGGATTGGGAAGGTGAGGTGGCGCACTGTCTGGAAACAGAAGGGCTCTGACGATCTCTTCCGGGAATTTAAGGAAGGATCCAGTCCGTCCTGAAGCTCTGTATTGAACATGAGCATTCAGCAAAGCCAATTGAAATAAACAGATACTTTCTTGTACCAGCGTCTGGCCTTACGGGCAACTAGGTACGGTGCCAACAACTGGTCGTTGAGGTCCACCCCTCCCATATTAAGGTTATATTCGTGGACACAGAGGGGTTTCTCCACAACACCAGTCGCCGTAGGAATTTGGACCGTCGTGTCTGCATGAAGGGAGGAAAGAACGAAAACATTCTTATTATCCCTCCACTTCACACAGGCTCTCTCCCCCAGCCTAAGACAGGAATCTACAAGCCGCTGGGGAAAGCCCCGGCGATTAGATCTCACAGTGCCACATGTGCCAATCTGATGATCAAACAAATGACTAAAAAGTGGCACGCTCGTGTAATAATTGTCCATGTACAAGTTGTACCCCTTTCGGAATAAGGGTGACACCAAGTCCCACACTATCTTGCCAGCGCTTCCTATGTAGTCAGGGCAGTATGTCGGCTCTACGTGATTATCTCTTCCCTCGTAAACCATAAAACTACATGTATAGCCTGTGGCCCTGTCACAGAGCTTATACATCTTGACCCCGTATCTGGCACACTTGCTGGGAAGGTACTGTTTGAATGACAAGCGGCCAGAAAATGTAATCAGGGACTCATCAACGCAGACAACTTGATGGGGTGTAAACAAGGCTGCAAAACGTTGGTTGAAGTGGTTTACAAGGGGCCGAAATTTGTAGAGCCGATCGTATCCAGGGTCTCTGAGGACGACAGAGTTCATTGTTGTTGAAATGCATGAACCGCAAGATCTGCTCATATCGTGCCCTGGCCATGGAGGCAGAAAACATGGGCATATGGTAAATTGGGTCAGTGGACCAATATGACCGCAACATACTCTTTTTAGTTATGCCTATGTCAAGGGATACGCCCAGAAAGAACCGTAATTGGTTTCCAATCTCTGGCAAGGGAGGACTTGAGATTAACGGCAATGAATTGACCAGCATACAAATTACTTTGGTCCACAATAGATCTATAGAGATCTTCCGTGAAAAACAGCAAATAACAATCAAGTGATGTAAAATCAACTGTTTCCTCCTGAATTCTGGGTTGGCCAGTGAATTGGGGAAGTACGGGTGCTGCAGAAGTGGTGGGTTCCCTATTCGGATTGGCAAATGCAGCAGGAAGGGCACTATGGGCTCGACGGGCCTTTCTTTGTCTTCTTGGTGGCAGCGGACACTACTTGTGCTTGCCACCTCGCCAGTTTGAACTTAACTCATGGGACCCGCCACGTCACCGACGTGATACTGCAGTGCTTGATGTACGACCAGGGTGTACTAGGCCGCTGGTGCTTGCCAGTTCACCAGAAGGATGAGCGGCACTAGTACTTCTCTGCTCCATACGAGAGCCATGCGGTTCTTGCACCTCAACAACAGCAGAATATCGGGGGTCTGGTATGCCTGACCTTGGCAGGGACCACAACTCAGTCGTCAGAGCTATCTGTCATGGAGCCGCTGTCATCTACAGGATCGTATTCTGAGCCTGAATCTGACAGATGAGTGACTTCCTCTTCACTGTCATGCTCAGAAACGTGTAGGCCTCTTCACTTCTGTGCCTTTGATTTTACATTTTGGGCTCTAAATTTACTGGTACACTAGTGAGACTCACAGGTAAAAAAAGCTCCTAGGCTGTCAGCAACTGTATCAAACGCTATAAAAAAACCTGTTAGCGATTGCAGGGATCAGGCCTGACTCTGAACACTGCAGTTATGTGTTTAGTTCTAAAAGAAAAGGTAGGCTAGGTATATAAATAATTAAGTGATAAATATGTGTAACCTGTGAAGATACCCTGCAGCTGAACTTATTACCCTGATAGGGGGCACAAATGTAACATATACAGAAAAGTGCAGCCCTGGATAAATATACTGTGATATACTTAAATATAAATGTATACAAAAAAATGCAATAGAATAAATATAAAAAAAAAAAAAAAAAAGAAAAAAAATTGAGAAAAAATGTGCAACACTGAATAAATATACCGTAATATACTTATAAATGTATACAGAAAATGCAAATACGTGATCACAAAAATTAATAATGGAAAAAAAAAAATATATATACATTTTGATTTTCATAAACCCTGGTAAGCCTTCAATCTTCCTAGGGTGAAGGGCGGTGTATTGCAGTGGAAGTCACAATATACACATCTGCAGTGAAATCACCAATTCATCACTTCACAACATTTAATTAATATATGGACACTAGGGTTTATGAAAATCAAAAATTATATATATATTTCTCATTATTAATTCAAATTAATTTTTGTGATCACGCATTTGCATTTTTTGTATACATTTATAAGTATATTACAGTATATTTATTCAGCGTTGCACATTTTTTCTCCCTTTTTTTTCTATTTACATTTGCATTTTTTGTATACATTTATATTTAAGTATATCACGGTATATTTATCCAGCGCTGCACTTTTTTTCCTTAACATAAATAAATCTGAAAAAAAAATCAAACTGTAAGGCTTTTTACAAAACAAAAACATTTCTGTACTTTTCTAGCAAAAAAAATTGCTCCTATGCTTAAGAGTATGAGCTGTAAAGCTTTCCATACTAGACATGGCAGCCATTTCTAGCAGATGGTACGCACGGTCTTCAAGTAATTACCTTCATACTTTTCAAAGTTACACTATCAAGTTAAGATAATGCAAGAAAAGAATCCATAGGAAAAATAAATAAATAACACAAAGAAAATAAAAAAATAGAATTGGGTTAAGCCCATAGTCTTAGACTGGAATATTCAGTACAGCCAAGGTGCTGAGGTATAGAAATCTACCATAACAATAAGATCTACCCTGAGTGGTCTCAGTCTACAACCAACAAACAATAGACAGAGGAGGAGCTGAGAACAATGGTGACAGTATTCAGTAATTGCAGTAAACAATCAAACAATAGTAGACGGGATCACCTAGTTTAACATTTGACAATGACAATGGCTTCCAATCCAACACTGAAACAATAGTAGAGGTAAACGCCTAGACAGACAATGGCTGCCATTTCCACCAACCAACAATATTTGCAGTTTTGTATGCCTGGAAAGACACCGACTACTGATAATATTGTGTGTTAATGGCAATGAATATTAAAAATTATAGACAAATACCCATAGGAATGCCAGAAGAAACTTAAAATATGTCATATTCTGATCCACTGACCATACACAGCTTTAAAGTGGTTGTAAACTCTCCCGACAACTTTGTCCTGTGTAAATCAGCATAAAAAACCCTAATGAACACTACTTGTAGATATCTCCTTACTTGCTTAGTATTGTTGTAATCCTTTTAGTTCTTTAGAATGACTTCACTGAGCATGCCCAGATCTCCCCTGATTTACGGCACTCTGTGTACTTGTCTGTCTATTATCAGATATTATCAGATCTTCCTACGGCACAGCTCTGAAATCCCACGAGACTTCACAATCACTCAGAGCTTCCTACTACACCCCATGTGACCATGTGACATCACATGCAGTGTAAACCTGGCCATCGGACAGCATTACTGCAGCCTTATCAGCTGAAGCTGATAAGACTGACAAAGGCTAATACTAGATAATCGGCACAAGTAAATACTATGAAATAAAACAAGTCAGGTATGAGCAGTAAAGCCGGATTGCCATAGAAATGTTGGATTGAGAAGGAGGCTTGGATAACAGTACAGGAAGTGCTCAATGTAAGGGCAGAAATACACTCTACTGTGGACTCAGAAAACAATACTTAAGATGGTGCTGCCTAACCTCTGGAAACAAGTTTTTTAAAGTTTCTTTAAACAGTAAGTAACATGCGATTTGGGCTGGATTACAGTGGTTATAGTTTAATAATTACTTATTATAATGGACTAAATGAAAAGCAGCATCAAAGTGGGAGAGTTTACTTCCTCTTTAAAGTTTTTACATTGCACAGAAAAACAAGTGTAACTATAATTTATCCACAACTGTTTTCACTTCAAGCATCTTCTATAAAATTTACATTTTTCCAAAAATATGGATACTAAAAACGTGTACATTCCCAAAATTCCCTGAGGCTGCTTTTAGATTTAATTTCACACAAATACAATTCATTTCAATGTATCAAGTCAGAATAAACTAAGATAAAACAAGGCTTTTCAAAAAAGTTTAATCTGCCAACCCACAAAAACAATATTTTCTTACATTATTAACAGAACAAACAATTAAGAAAATGAAACAAACAAAACACACTTCCTGTTCAGTCTATAATCCCTATTAAACTGACCAGATTTTAATGGTTCTTCCCATATACTTTTCACATAAAATTTCAGGATATATAAATATAATAATGAAAATGTTGTACATTCTCCCTCCTAGAGTTATTCTAATACCCCCCCTCCCCCAACTAAAACAACAAGGTACCCACTTCAAGTAAATAATATTGCTGGGGTGGCAATCACTGATTGTAATCTGGATCAGCTTAAACCCCCCCAAAAATGACTTTACTTTCATAAACAGATGTAGGGGTTGTGGTGAAGATATTATCAGACTTGTATAACCAGTGGTAATAGGATCAGACACTTAAGTGGAGATCCATCCACAACAATATTTTTTTGGGTACAGTAAAAGGACCTGAATATGGAAATCCAGCAATCTAATAATTTACAAGGTAATTCTCAGTCATGTTATATTATCCAACCTAATACAGAGTAGTTGGGTATTTCCTGCATTTCCTCCACATTGGCTCTATGATTCCTTATGCCTTGTAATAAGATCAGGCAGCATGGTGCACACTGGTGAGGTCACCTCCTGACCTTCACCCCCCAAAAAACTATGCATTTTACCCATGTCATGTTCTTCATTTTAAAGAATTTGCCCCCCAATGTGATCTGGGTCTCTCACAATGGCACACTCTCTGTTTTGTTTTGTGACATCAAAGTGAACATTTATGCCCTGTACACACGATCGGACATTGATCGGACATTCCAACAACAAAATCCATGGATTTTTTCCTACAGATGTTGGCTCAAACTTGTCTTGCATACACACGGTCGCACAAAGTTGTCAGGAAATTCGATCGTTCTGAACGCGGTGATGTACAACACGTACGTCGGGACTATAAACGTGGCAGTAGACAATAGCTTTTCATCTCTTAATTTATTCTGAGCATGCGTGGCACTTTGTGTACACACGATCGGAATTTAACCGATTGGATTTTGTTGTCGGAAAATTTTATAGCCTGCTCTCAAACTTTGTGTGTTGGAAATTCCGACTGAAAAAGTCCAATGGAGCCCACACATGATCGGAATTTCCGACAACACAATCTGATCGCACTTTTTCAGTCGGAAAACCGACCGTGTGTACAGGGCATTAGAGTAACGTGGACAGATTGTGGAAACAAAGTACAACAAATACAATGTGACAGTAAAGATATAAATATCATCATTTCAAGGAAAGTTCCTTCAGATCTCTCCAATGAACATATAAATGTCGGAGCACATGGGGGATTCTTATCAGTTCCATTCTACTAAAAATGACTAGTAATGCAGCACCATAGCAGAAAAGTGTGTTTTATCCTCAAACTTTATATGTAAATCCTCTCCTTGTATAAGATTAGTGTGCACCACAAGAGTCTGCAAAGCATCATGAAGCTTTTGGTGATCAAGTCTTTGTTGTTTAAATAATAACTTCAAATTCAGGGCCCATTTACAAAGAATTTCAACATTTTATGGCAGTTTATATTGGTCCCCCCTTTTTTTAGTCTCTAAGATGAATATAGTTCTATGCTACTTTTATGATTGTATACTGTATTTATGATCTATATCTGGAAGAAGGAATGTGTTTACTAATACAGATGTTTTATACATGATTTTAAAACATAGAATTATAGTTAAAGCGTGTCAATGTATTTGATTTCAACATTTTTGAATGTTTGGAATGTAGTGGCTTGATTTTTTTTGAATTTTTCAATACATAATAATTTTTCTTAAGTTATTAAAATCCTTCAGATTACCTAATTTTAGGCTCAGGTTTCAACCCTCCACCCAACAAAACAGAATAAACAAACCCCATTGTTATGGACCTACCTGCCCCACCCTTCTAGATCTCTTTCCAAAGTCTCCAGTCATATGTTAATCAGCAGCTCCTGTTTGTTGGCCAATCGGATAGTCACATCAATTAGCAAAAGCCACTCTCTGCCCACATATAAACCTCACATACAGTATATCCAGTCCATACCAATCTTACTTTTACTTGAAGCAAAAGTGAGTTTGTATTTCTATTGACTACTTCATCCCGCAACTATTTCAAGAAGAACAAGTTGGGAAGTCTACAAAGATTCCACTAGTGAAGACCCAGTGAGATCCCATCTGTACCTTCATTTTCTCAGGTTAGTCATAGTTTTCTCTAAAATATTAGGATCTTTCTTTTAGAACCTGTTGTCTACTCTCTGGAACCTATAACTTAGCAGTGAGCTAAATAGGCAAACTCTTTAATGTCGTTTCAATTTAGATTGATTTTTTTGTATTTCTCCTGCCATTTATGGTCAGAGTAGAGATCCATACATGGATTGGAAATCCACATTCTCTTGCAAAACTTTTTTTTTTAATATAACCAACCTCATACATGGAAATATTCTGTCTTCATATATCTATGAAGTAAAAATGTAACTGTGAAATCTTAGGTTATTTGATAATCTCCATGATCCCACAGTTGGGTGTGAAAGCACAATCCAATTCTTTAATAGTAGTTTGGGTTCCAAATTCCACCATTACAATTTGTTTTTAATTTACACGGGAATGTTATTTAATTTCTCTTATGCCTTATTGTTACAATACCAGTGATATTTGCACCTCTAACTAGAATGTTCATACATTTTGACCAGCCGCTCTCTACTAGTGCTGTAATTTAGAGATCCGCTTCAACCAAAACCCATTTCTTGGTTTGTAATCTCTGTCAGCTTTTACCTGTCATATGTATCCATCACTGGAGACGACACAGAATATGATATCTCCCCAACTACATCTTTGTTCATGTATCCTTGAAAAATGAAAGGGATCTTCTTAGGTTGTCTTTTACACTGTTACAATTTTTAGTTGGGTCTGAAAGAATTTTTGTTTTCTATAAATTTGTATTTGAATTATAAAAGAGAGCATATAATTATATAATTAATATGTATTATAAAAGACAGCTATACATATTACATACATGAGCAAACATATGTATAGTAAATACATTATTCAGTGGTTTGTAGATACATAACTCTTGATAGAAGAGCAATAAGGAATTTTACAAAACAAAAACAGGGAATAGTAAGCAGAAGACTTCCAGATATCATATTAACATCCTACAAGGTACACAGTACTGAATATCAGAATAAGATTAACATCTAGGGAACACCAAAACAATATCACTGAGCCCCTTCCTGACATCTGTTGATAGGCTAAATCTGGTGGAGAGAGTAGATGGAAATGTTATATATGGCCAGTAAGTACAGTCCAGATGGGTCATGTTTGGCATTTTTGATGGCAAACATTAATTCAAATTGTGTTTGCACATTGAGATTTTGTAAGAAGATTGATTTGTCAGGGGAGACTGTTTGCAAATATTAGTGTCCACCTGTGTCATGGGTGGAGACCTTAAGTTCTCCCATATAGAGGAGTGTATGTCTCCCATGGTTCAGAGAAGTAGGATCTCCCAGTCTATGGATAGTGTAGGACCCACTAATCATGGGGTACGTTGTTGCAGTAAGTGGGCTTAAGCACCATATAGCAATATAGCAATATGGTGTGACTAAATCCCCATATTTTTTGATAATGTTTTTTGAAAATGTCTAGGTGTTTTAAATAAGCCTTGCAGGGGGTAAATGTCTTTTTTGCATGTGTGCGCTGTAATATTGTGTTCTTCACCAAGAACGAGAGCCACACCGCCCAGCCGTCATTTGATGGTGGGCGGGCGGCAAGTGGTTAAAGAGCTTTTGTTGACCACACATATGAAGTGAGGGAAAACCTTCCCACTGACATTGGAAATGGCAATAAAAAGTTTACAGATGTTCTTCTTTTCTTTTTTTATCCAAATTCTTGGATTGGATTTGTGCCTAAAGTATAAGGAAGTCATGTATTTGACTCTATGTGAGATTTTAGTAATTCATTTTACTTTACTAAAGAAAAGTAAAAATGGGGATTTTGTAGGATGGCACTCAGGGATATACTGTATATTCAAAACATAAAAATAAAATTAAACGTGACTAATACATTTGGAAATATTTTTGTAGATTTGATTTGTATATGTTTTGAATTTATATCTCTGGGTGAAATCCTAGAAAGTTGTTACTTTGTTGTAGACATGTGTTGGTTTGGAATGATGGCGCTCTAGGTCCTTTGCCCAGTGTCATTCTCTGTCTCTCTCTCTGTCTCTCTCTCTGTTTGTCTCTCTGTCTCTCTCTTGATCTCTCTCTTTGTATTTATAATCTATAATTGTATGCATCTCCAACATTAAATTAAAGTCTTATGTAAATATAATCAGTTTGATGTCCATTTGAGACCCTTCTAAAATAATATATATAATATGATGACAGGTGAATTTAAGGTTACTTCAAGTAGGGTTTGCATTACCATAGACTTATATAGGAATACAATACCCATTTGCTGTGAACAAAAGCCAATCTTTATAGGCCCAAAATGTATTTAAAAAGAACTGTAAGCATATACCTTGCTTAAAACTTAAAATAACTGTCTTTAATTACAGTACTACCCTTCCATCTAATGAAGGTTACAATTAATAGATGTTGGGTCATATCCAGAGGGATGTTACATAGTTAGTAAGGTTGAATGAAGACACCAGTCCATCCAGTTCAACCTATGTGAGTGTGTTTTTGTGTTTGTCACTACCACTTTCCATATCCCTATATATTACTTTCTTTATTATGTGCCTCTAAGTTATTTTTAAATGATCAACACTCTCCGCTGACACCGATTGTGGAAGGGAGTTCCAATCCCTTTCCACTCTGACAATAGAGAAACCCTTATGCAGTTTAAGCTTACATGGCTTCTCCTCCGATTTCATTACATGGCCATGTGTCTTCTTAAGCTACCTGAGAATGAATAGTGCTCCCCTATGCTAGAATCACCACTGAGATTTTTTATATTGCCATCATATCTTCTCTTAAGTACCTCTTCTCCAGGAAGAATATGTTTATTATTTGTAGTCATTCCTTGTAACTGAGTTCCTCCAGCCCCCTTATTAGCTTTGTTTTCCTTCTCTGGACTCTCTCCAGTTCCAGCACATCCTTCCTGAGGACTGGTGACCAGAACTGGACAACATACTCCAGATATGGCTGAAACAGAGTCTTTTAAAGTGCTAGAATTATAGTTGTATCTCTTGTGTTTAATGCTGTTTTTTAGAGATTCATGTCAAATAAAACTAATTTGTATTTTCTGATGTTATGATTCCAGAATGGCTTCTAACATTGAGGACGTGACCAAGAACACCGCAAAGAATCTCCTTGAGCTCATCTCCGAAACCTCTGAAAACCTGAGGATGATGGAGGTGACTGACTTCTTTGACCCCATTAAAGAGCTCGGGAGTGGATCGTATGGAAAGGTTCTGCTGGCCAAACATCGGGGTTCAGGTAAACTTTGTAGCTTCATTCATGTAAAGAAAATATTTTTATTTTAATAATTTGTGTTTCTAAATTAGTGGAACAAATATCTAAATCAAAAATAACTAACAGGTGAAGTTTCTTTGGTGATCAGGGGACCTTGCATCACTAGAGGAGGGAAAACTACAGTGAGCAAGTCTACTATAATGTGCAAGTATGATCTTAAAGCCCCATACACACTATCAGATTTTCTGCTGATTTTTGCCTTCAGATTTACCAAAACCAGTGCAAGGGCCTGCCTGATTGCATACAAATTGAAACTCCTAAGGTTTTACCTCATATTATATGGTTTTAGTAAATCTGAAGGAAAAAAATCAGCAAAAATCTGATAGTGTGTATGGGGCTTTAGAGAGTATAGTCAATGTTCTGGGGCTCCTCTTGGGATTTAGTTCTATTTAGCGCAAAACATCAAAAAAGTTTGAGCAGATGCCTAGAGGGTCTCTACTTCTAAACTGAGATATGAGCGTGACATCCAATATCTAAGAATCCACAGAATGGTTCAGCTGCAGAAAATTTCCAATGCTTTGAGCAGCATTCTTTAAAGTTTTCCAAGCAACCCCTCACTTCCAGTTTTTAAGTGATGATTATGGATCCTAATAAGTCAGTGCTTTAGATTTATATATAAAGAGCGCAGCGCTGGATTTAAGTATACAGTGAAAAATATTCAAGCAGTAAAATTATTTTGTTCAAATAAAAACTGTGCATATTAATTATCAAAATAATGTCCATAAATTAAATACAAAAAATAAAAGTGATTAAACGTCCATGAAGCACGTGGAACACCAATCTGGATAACTGACTTCCACCGCTGTGAGACCCGTCACCAGAAAGATTGAAGGCTTACCGGACCGCCTTTTAAAAAAGGCATGAATCAATCACCACTATGGATGCTGTCCCTCTCCTGGCTGGATCCTGCTGTGAAGCACTAGATGGTTGATCCCAAATCAGTCAGCCGTGAAGGAGCGCCAATCCCAGTAGTGTAAATATCCAAAAAGAAAGGGAGAAATGCTCCAATGGTGTAGTAAATTATTGGTTCCTTTATTAAAAAGCCATGAAGGCGTTTAACAGCACAAAAGTCCTTGCAAGGAGTAATAAAACAATTCCGATAGAAAATGAAAGTCCGCGCATGTGCAGTCCGTGCGTACGTGTCTACCCTACGGCCGTTTCGTCAGAAATGACATCATCAGGGGCACGCCTACACGTCCGCGCATGCGCTTTAAGTACCCGAGCGGTGAAGCGAAGACACTCAGCCATTGGTTATTTAATTACTGAGTTTGGAAACAGCTGAAGCATCACCACTAGTGTTGATACTAATATGCTTCCATGAATCTTATCCCATGCCATCTTGTGGACAATTAGGATAATGCTCCAAGTTTAAATTAAATCTGGTATTTTAAACCTATTAAAATAAAAAATAAAGAAAAATGGCTGAAGGACAATTCGCATCCCCCTTCGAGCAAAGAACATTTCTTATTATAATTTCTCTCGTTAAAACTAAAATAAAAAGTCCCAGTGTTACCAAGACTTAATATAACTAAACAAAAATTAAAAAATTAAATTTAAATTTAAAATTATTACAGAAACGTAATGTAACAAACCAGAAATATAGCCATATCACACAAATTATTTTACTAGAAGCTGAAACATTTTAAAAAATTAGAAAATCCATCCAAACATAAGATGATAGCCCCTACGTAGGAGAAACTTGATACAAGCTTAATGACCCAATAGCAAAAAAATGTAAGGTCATTTTCTGTATAAAGAAGACAATATTAACCAAAGAATGTGGAGGGGACATCTAAACCAGATGGGGGCAGGGAGGGGGAGGAGTCAAGGGCTTATTAGCTATTGTTAATAAAGCAATTGATGTCCCACTCCACATTCAAGCCTGTAGGGACATGACAACCCAATTTATATATCCAGTTAGTCTCACTTCTGGAAATACTACGTTTACTGTTACTCCCTCGCCAATGAGGTGTGTATTTTTCGAGGGCTAGAAACGTGGTCCCCGTAGGGTCCCTTCTGTGTTTAAGGTCATAATGTTTTGAGACATTATGTTTGTCAAAGCCCCTTCGAATATTGGCAACATGCTCCCCTAGTCTCACCTGTAGCTTTCTGGTAGTGCGTCCTACATATTCTAACCCACAAGGGCATCTCAAGAGATATACTACGCACTTTGTAGAACAGGTGATAAAGGATTTTATTGGATATGTAAAGCCTGTTCCTGTGGATGTAAATTCCGTTAACCTTCTGCCCTTAAAGGTATTTATGCTACAAATTTGGCACTTTTTACAGGGATAAAAGCCCTTTAAATCACCAAAAAAGGAGGGTCTTACTGGTGGATCTGGAACATTAGGTGCTATGAAGTGCCTAAGGTTGGAGGCTCCCCTGAAGAGCACACAGGGTTTTTCTGTTAATAGTGGCCCTAAAACCCTATCATTCTTTATGATGGGCCAGTGTCTTTTTATTATACGTTTTATAGCCCAATGCTGGCTAGAGTAGGTAGTTAAGAACGCCAGACCAAAATCATCCCTTTGCTCCACTTGTGGTGGTTTATCAATCAGGAGGGTTTGACGATCCTTATTCCCCACTTCTGCTATTAATGTATCAAGAACTTGGCCATCATAGCCTTTATTCAAGAATCTAGCTCTAAGCACCTGTGCCTCCTCTTTGAAATCTTCCAACTTGGAACAATTTCTCCTGAGCCGTAGAAACTGTCCTTTCGGGACTGCCGACAGCCAGGAACGGTGATGACAGGAGTCCAGAGGGATGTAGCCGTTCCTGTCTGTCGTTTTAAAATATGTGGATGTGGTGATCACCCCATTTTCTATAGTTATTTTTAGATCCAGAAAATGGATTTGGATGGGGTTAACCTCATGAGAGAGGACGATCCCTCTGTCATTGTTGTTCAAAAAAGACAAGAAGGTTGTAACAGATTCAATGTCACCATCCCATATGAAAAGGACATCGTCGATGAATCTTTTCCAAAAAATAAGTTCATCGCGTCTATTATATAATACCACATCCTCCTCCCAGTTGGCCATGAATAAGTTAGCCATTTAGAAAAAAGTGCTTTAGATTTACACAAGCTTTTAACTAAATTCAGTAGGATTTTAGCGAGCTTCATCATTGTTGGGTTTATGATGCTAATTATCTTTTTTTCTCCCTCTTTCCAACAGATGAGTTGGTGGCTTTAAAACTGATGAGCAAGGAGACAACTCCAAAGGACAACTTCCTAATGGAATATGGAATATCTCTTAGTCTCAGCAGCCATCCAAATATCATTGCAACCCACGAGATCGTTTTCCATACCAGCAGTGACTATGTCTTTGTCCAGGAGGTGGCGCCAGCTGGAGATCTTCTCTCAATAGTGAAGGAAAGGGTAAGTTTGTATCAGAAATTAAATGATATTTAAAAAGTTATAATTTCTATCCATTGCTCCTTTTAAAGCATTTCTGAGGTTTAAGGAATCCTTTCCCAGTGCAGTGAGTTGGTGGGACCTATAATGAGCATAAGATTGTTATTTTAGGTATGTGACTCGCTCAGTTGTGAACAAAGTTAATAAGGATGGAGTAAGGTGGGTTAAGATGGATCTTGCACCATTATTAGAAGCTCCCACTTTGTATGCAGGTTTCATTTAAGTATACTCCTTGTGTATGCAGCTAATGTATCTTCTGCTTTCCTGTGCAAGAGATAAGATGAGTTTCATATGTTGGGTAACATTTTGCTATGTTGGTGTCTAGTAAATAATTTTGTATTTTTTTTTCTATAGGTTGGTTTGAAGGAAGATCTAGTGAAGAGCTGTGTTCTACAGATCGCGAATGCTTTGGACTTTATGCACAGCAAAGGAATGGTCCATCGGGACATTAAACTGGACAACATTTTGCTCATGGACATGGAATGTAATAATGTCAAGCTGGCAGATTTTGGACTGACAATGCTCCAGGGAACTCAAGCGCCCTTTATGCCATGGTTTATACCGCACTCCGCTCCGGAACTGTGCACCCTAAAACAAGGGGAAAAGTTGCTGCTGCACCCGAGCATTGACATCTGGGCCTTTGGGGTCATGATATACACAGCTATGACAGGGTCCTTCCCCTGGAGAGAAGGAGGGAGTCATGACCTCAAGTATCAGAAGTTTGCTTGGTGGCAAACACAGAAGGATCTGACCTTGTCACCAAGAAAGTGGCGACAATTCTCTATTGAAGCCAGGCAGATGTTCTGGGACATGTTGGCCCTCAACGCCTCTGAGAGGTGTTCTGCTTTGGATGTTTTAAAATATGTCCACCTGCCTTGGAAAGCAGAAATGCCTCCAGAGAGTCTATCCAGGAATACGGTAGTACATGTGACATAACTGTGCATGATGTCCATTATGGAGCCTTATCAGGTGCTGTGTTGTGTCTTCTTCTAGATCAAAAGATAATCCCCCTCAATACTGGAGGAGGTGGAAATCGTTTAACATGCTTTCGATCACCTAATAATTACAAGACGGATGTGTTGGATGTACTCTGGGACTTGTACAAGCCTCATGTCCTATGTGACGGTAAGACATTTTAGAAGACTGTAGACTTTTGTGTAAATCTTTAACTGCTAGATATATCTGCACAAATGTATGTTTTTTTTTTTTTTTTTTTGTTGGTTTTCTTCTCTATTTTACTATTCATTGTCAAGTGTAATAAAATGCGGGTTTTGCAATTGTTCTATAGCAGGCGTGTATGGTAAGTATATTATTGTCATGATTGAAATAAAGATCTTAATTACTCTGTTGCAGCTGACTGAAGAATCGTTGGATACATTGATGGAATAATTAGGTTACAGAGCCTGAGATCAGCAAGTCCCCCCCAGCTGCATAGTGTAGTAACTTTTACTATCCTGTGGTTACTCCTCCTGTGCATTGGGTGGTGCTCTTGTGCTTCTTCGCCTCTTGTTTATTGAATATTACATAATTATGTTTTAACAGCCATATGACTATTTTTTGTTTAAAAGTTTTTTAGGTTTTTCAATGTATAAGAATAAAAACAAGTATCAGTTTACAGTCGTACAGAAATGATTGATTCCATTCATAAACAAGATAATAATAACTTTTAGTACTATCCACAGAATCCTGGTGGTGCATAAGATTAAGGAACCATTTGGGTCTAACCCAAAAGGAAAGTAAGGTGAGACATGTGGGGGACTCTGTTGGACTGATAGAGAAACCGGGCGTCCCTCAGAGGCACCCAAACATCCCTATTTGGAACAAACTGTGAGTGGGTGGGGGCAATTATAGCCGAAATTTGTCTCTTTATTCCTTCCAGTTCTCCAGGGAGTATATTCGAGTCACTTTGTCACATTTTAAATTTATCTGCATGGATGCGCCGTGAGGGGGAATCCCCTGGCACTATGTTAAAGTGGAATGTTGTACATTTTAGCTGGTGTAGCTCTAAAGCCTAATGTTGAACCTTAGTTTCTGTTATTTGGGAGGGGGGGATTGGTAATGCTGGGTGAGGTGAGTGAAGTGTGAGTTGATTACCTGGACCAGGTATCCAGAATATTGTGGGAGCACATGTTTTGGATTCAGAATAAAAGTTCTGAAATTATTATATCACCCCTTTATCAAATTAAAGCATGCATGCCATTAAGAAGTAATCACGCTCTGACACTTAGTTCGGAATAAGAAACCTCTAGTCTTTAATTTCTGCTTTACAGTGGGTTTTATACCCTCACAAAATAGTACAGCATATGCAAAACATGTCAAAGTCAGCAGTTTTAGTAACTTTTAGCAATAATCTCAACAAACTTGACAATTAATCAAAGCTATTATTATATGTTGACATCATGTCTGGTTTTGATGCAATTTCTGGGAGATGAATGAGGAAGTAACAGAAAGCTACAGGAAGCTACAAATCTATTGATAACTCAATGCGGTCTGGTTCCAGCCAGAAAAAGAGGAAGTAGCAAAATATCTGAAAAGTGTTACCTTTTTTAACATTCAATGTTTCTGATACAGATATAAAATGTTTGGAATAGACATTTTAATATACCTCACCTAGTAACACCTGATATAATTATTATTCACATCCATTACAGTTCCCCCCTTGAAAATGTCTATTTAAGAATCGGTCCCTCACGCTGAAAAAAAAAAACCTACCCCACCCGGCCCATTTTACCTCTGCAACTCTTTTAAGCTGTATGTAGAGAAGGGGCAGTGACTAGCTCCCCACTCCCCTCGATACAACTGGCAAAATGTGGCCAGGTGCTATCTATCCCTATAGCCCTATGTTGTTGCATCTCGAGGGGAGGTGACTGTAACGGAGTGCATTTCATAACTTTCATCTGGTATTTCCTGATTCACAAAACGAAAGAACATTGGTTAGTAACTTTCCCTACACACTTTTTTAAACAGGGGAGAATACAGCAAACTATGACAGCCAAGGTCACCAAGATTATTAGGATGGTTATTCCTATCTGTGTTAGTAATCCCTGCCACCCTCCCCTAACCCAGGTGAAGTATTGATCCCAAGGGTTGGTGAGCCCTGAATTCTTTTTTAATTCTTCAGACAAATCCTCAAGTTTCCTGATGTCCAAAGTCACCTTACCGTTTGGGCCAGTGTTGTCTGGGATGTAGGTACAACATGTACCTGTTTTAGGCACCATTTTACACACACCCCCCTTTTCAGCTAGGACCATATCTAAGGCCATGCGGTTTTGGAAAGTCATGTGTGACCCGGCTTCTAGTTGTTCGGCTAAACCTTGGAGTGCATCTCTGGTGTAATTAACAAACCTTTGTAGGTTATAGTAGATGTAATTTATCCAGTCTACATTTTTATTTACAGTGATGATGGGGATCAAGATTCAAATCCTGCTGCTATTTGGTCTCTTGCTTTGAACTCATCTGGGACCCCTCTAGGGACCCCTATGTTGTCTATGTATACATGAAGGTCAAAGCTTCCTGCTGGGGCACTCCTACGCCCCCTGTTAAGTCTGGGTATGTTGTTTAAATCTGGTTCTATTTGTGGAGTGTCAAAACTATACCCAAGAGAGTAAAAAAAATGGACTTTGTAGGCACCAAATCGTAAAATTCAATAAGAATATTTTATTATACAAAAAATACAATAATCAAGAAACACAAATAATTTTTAAAAGCATTGCAGTACAACGCAAGGCAATAACTAATGCTCTCTCACATTTGGATAAAGGATATAGAGGGATAGCCCTCAAACCAGGGAGGGAGACCATAACCCTCTATTCAAAATAAGAGACGACAAGCTAAAAAGGCTCTACATGTTTCGCAATTGAATGCTTCTTCAGGAGAAATTTAGGTCACCTATATTGGGGAGAGAGAAAGAAAGGACAGACACCAAAATAATACATAATGTTAATATTCACTTAGAGTCTTGTTAATAGCGTTTCAGTTAGTATTAATGGACAACATAGGGGAGCCAACCTGTGGATCTATCAACCAACAAGCATATGGTGACAAACAATCACATGTGGGGACGTGTCTGGTAACGAAGCCTTAAAATGTGTAAAGCCTGGAGCCATAATGGGGTGAAAAGTCCCGATTACCAAAAAAGAATGAGACAGAAGAACCAAAAAAGGAGAGGGGGGAAAGGGAGGGGGGGGAGAAGAAAGAGAAAAACAGGGGGAAAAAAAAAGGGGGGGGGGAGGGGAGGAAGGGGAAGGAAAGGGGGAAGAGAGAGAAAACGAGGGGAGAAGATAAAAAGGAAAAGAGGCCAAGGGGGAGGGGGGAAAGAAAAGAGGGGAAAAAAGGAAATGGGAGGAGGGGGAGAGGAGGGGGGAGGAAAAGAGGGGCAGAAAGAGAGGGGGCTAGTAATATAGAATAGATCTGTATAATGAGGCCTACCTCAGTAGAAGATAAAAAATGCTGATAGCTGGACACAAGGTGCTGCCAGGCTAAGCCTGAAAATGGCTGAGCCGCAATGGATAGTAAAAGATCTAAATACAAACAGTATAGTATAAATTACACTGCCAATTACTATAGCTGTACAAGTATGTAGCAGAACAGCAGCAAGTTCTGCAAGTAAGAAAAAAAGAGACTAGCTAGATAGTCCAAAAGCTCACAGTGTAGCCAGCACTGCATATATAGAAGGTCTCACCTTGTGTGGAGGGATATATAACAAACCAATCCTGTGAACAGTAGTAATAGGTTGTTCCCTTACAGAACACCAAAACAAATGTCACAGGGGTGATAACCCTTCCCTATGTTTTCCAAAAAGCTTAAAAAAGATTTTTTGGCTGGAGCTAAACACGTTAAAAATGTACCAGTTCAAAATTACAAACAGATTCTACTTAACAACAAATCAGTCCCTGTCTTGTTTGCACCGCCTGTATACTGCTGTTCAGAGTATATAGGGCCTGGGGGCCCCAAACCTTTCCTTATTTTAATTTGGGTGCGGGGCTCCCCTTAATATCCATACAAGTAATGGACTGGGGGGTACCATGGTGTTTGTCTCACTGATTTTCATCCATGTTGCTGGGACCCGACATGACATTAAACCCGCAAGCAGTTTTAAATGAGATTTTTTCCTTTAAAAATGACATTTGGTGCAGGGACTGTTCTAAACACGGGAAACACGCGTCACTTTACAGGCATACTATAGACACCCCCCAGGTACGATATTTAAAGGAATATGTCCCTTTTTTTTTTTTTTTACTTTAAGCATCATTAAAATCACTGCTCCCGAAAAAACGTCCGTTTTTAAAAGTTTTTTTTGCATTGATACATGTCCCCTGGGGCAGGACCCGGGTCCCCAAACCCTTTTTAGGACAATACCATGCAAATTAGCCTTTAAAATGAGCACTTTTGATTTCGAACGTTCGAGTCCCATAGACGTCATTGGGGTTCTAACGTTCGTGCAAATTTTCGGTCCGTTCGCAGGTTCTGGTGCGAACCGAACCGGGGGGTGTTCGGCTCATCCCTAGATGTGAGGTATATCTTATCTATGTGAGACTTAGGTGTCTACATATTTTAAGTCTTTATGTATACCAATTGTATGCTGTGTATTTTTTACAATAAAGTTTTTTGGTGTTGCAACAGGATATGATGAATCAGGACAAATGGTGGTGTTTGTTTCCCACTAGCCTTGATTGGCTGTCACCTTTTTCATTTCCTCATTGGGAGGAGTCCATACACCTTATATATCCCAACATCCGTGGGTTGGATGTTAAGTCTTTGATGACGCCCTGGGGGAGGGGCGAAACACGTTGACGAAACATCCGGCTCACGTCTAACCAGTGACTCATCTTCCTGTTTCCGTGGAATGCACGCTGCAAGCGGCGATCGCGGAAGTTTTATGACATGCCTGATTGCAACCGTGGATTCTGTGAGTAGCGCCATGATGCGCAAGTGATTTTTTAGCTCCACAATACTTCACCATATTGACTTTCTCTTTTTTTGGGGTTGACATCTGCAAGTATATGACCTATCTGTTATGAACATCAGCCATCCATATCGGTATCTACATCAGAGGCATTACTTTACAACATCCATGGTGATCGATTGACAGCACAGGCCGAAGAGATGCTGTTTGCTTTCCAGTGAGACTGCTATTAAGAGCCCTGTGTAGTAGCCCAGCTGATGGTACTTATTTAGGACTATTTATCAGCACTATATTACTCTAACTTTGTTAAGTACACAATATATATTTCACCAGTAATTGGGTAGCATCGATTGTGTATCTATTGAAATTTGCACTTTATTTATGTGGTTTATTGGCAAGTAGCAGCTGATCTGTGTATTGCACCCACTGTATACTAACATTCACTATCTATGTGATTTTATGGATTTACGTTTAGCAATATTGCACAGAGCACTTTATATATAGCAAACCCAGTAAAGTCTCCCACGGCGACTGGGGAGGGCACAAAATCAGGCCACAAATAGACAAACATCTAGGTAAGGAATAAAGGGGTGTATATGAATAATATACATGAATATAATCAAAAGAATAAGGGTAAATAGGAAAAAACACCATTGGGAATAAGGTGGAGAGAATCAGGAAGAAGAGTCCATACCAACGGCCGAGTTGAAAACAGAAGGGGTAGTGTGAAAAAAAAAAAAAGGTGAAAAATGATAGTGATAGGACCAGAAGCAAACCATGACTGAATGGTGATAGTGAAGGATGTTAATGATAAATGAGCAACCAAGAATTGGAGAAATAATCAGGGGAAGTGCAGAGGGTTACTGGTGTGTAGACCAAGGGTAGAGATACCAATAGTGAATACAATGGTGAATGGTGGAACCCAGAACAAACACAGGACAAGATAACTGTGAATAAAGTAAGAACTAGGACCAATATATACCTATACCAGGTGTTATGAGTGAAAAATGGGGGCACCGGATGATGAATTCAATTGATTAACCGATAGTAAATTCAAAAAAGATTAGTGGGTAAATGCTTGAATACAGGCTATATGCCTGTAGATGCCAGAAGTCAGTAACCCAGATCCAAAATCTATAAAGTGAAGTCGAATAAAGATAGTAAATATAATGGCAATGCTGCCCCAACCACACTTAAGGCTGTAGTGAGGGCGGTGGGCAGGATGCACGGTTGTGATGGGGTAAAGACTTACTTGAATTGGATCTGATACCAAAGACCTCCGGGTCCCACGCCGGCCTATGAGAACTGCGGAACAAGGCCGCCGTATAGGTGTCCTCCAACCCCGTGACGTCACGACACGAGGCATCTCGGTGTGAAGCGGCGTCCCGGGGGTCACTCATAACACCTGGTATAGATGAGCCAGAGAAAACCATGGAAGATGGTGGGGTGGGGGTTGAACATTTCCTCCCACTGCTTGTAAACGCAGTCTAGAGGCTAATTAGCTGCTAGGATTGCTTTTACATGAAAGCCGACCGCTGTCTGAAAAGAATGATACCTAAACCCGCAGGCATCATTCTGGTATAACCACTCAAATTCCAGCAACATACCAGTACGTTGCTGGTCCTTTTTGGGCATATATTGTAATCTTTTTTTCCATGCAGCCTGTGGGCTGAACAAAAAAAAAAAAAAAAAAAATTGATCGGTGGGTATGCCCACCATTAGAAAACCTCCCTTCATCCACCCACTTCTAATGATGGGCATAATAGAGGGCATGGTGCTGTGCTAAACCAGTAAAAGATAGATACTGTTGGAGCTAGAACTCTGTCCAAGTGGAACTGGTCTAAGTGGGACCTAGAATCTGGAGAGCAGAGCCGGGTCCAGGTTTATGAAAAGGAGCCAGTATCAGCTTTGCTGTTACCACAGTAAGATTTGGTAAGGGGCCATTACTTACTAGTGCAAGAGTCTTGTCACGAAGAGGAGTCACTGTGTTGGTTTTCCATGGTTGATACACTTTATGGCATACACTCACTATATGCCCTGTGAAGAATCTTTTTTGCTTGGTGTGAAGTCACTGGATGTTTTATTAACACATTATGGACTAATACTTTTGTCACTTATTTTATTTATCTCACTAGGCACTACTTTGTGCACCTTTCTATATGTATTGTATATTCTATACAATGTATTTGGCATTTATGTAGAATATTTGTCACTGTGTGTATTTTCACGTTAGACACGTTGAGATCACAGTGTACTTTTATGTGTGCATGATACACACGATTGTAGTAATTTTTACACTGCATCGTATTGCACTTTCACCAGTTACATTTTATTTATCGCTAAAATACTATTACTTATTATTGTATTTATGTTTTTATGTCTTTGAGCATCTGAATGTATACCATCACTAGGGCATTATATTTGTTTGCATTGAAGTGTTTGCACTGAGTCACCTGCTTGAACACGTTTTATATTATTAGCGTCTATTTTTACTCTTATCCTATTATTTATGCACTTGGCACTTTAATTGTAGTTTCACAGCCCTACATTGTGATACTAAACCAGTACACGTATTTACTTATTAAGACTTGCGACTCATATTACTACTTTGAACAACAGTGTCTACCTTTTACTGGTTTAGCGCAGCACCATACCCTCTATTACAGGGCCAAGTCGGGCCCTTTGCAGCTTTTTCCACACTTCTAGATACCCATACATGATAGCGCGGGATTAACTACCTATTTTTAATGATGGGCATACAATGCACCATTTTGTTTTTAACTGTGGTGGTGAAATCACCTCCTACAGCACTGGAGACACGGCTTTATGTATTGTGGGAGCAAACACTGTTGCTATCAAGATAAATAAATCAGTGCTGCAGCTGAATGGCCTAAAAAATATAGGCCGAAGCATGGGGGCATCCGCCCCAAAAGTTAGAAGCATAGCGCTCCTCCACCCCTGCTGCCCCCATGCTTCGGCATATATGCTTTTTTTTTTTTTTAACTGTGGTGGTGAAATCACCTCCTACAGTGCTGTAGTCACGGCTTTATGTATCGTGGGAGCAAATGCTGTTGCTGTCAAGATAAATAAATCCACGCTGCAGCTGAATGGCATACCTGAAAACAAAAATAGCGGGTGTCATGCCTATACCGCGCTTTCTACAGACACATTTTCTTTGGACTTGTTGGGTAGGGGTACTCGGGAGGACATACGGAAAATGCCTCTCATGCAGCCAGCTTACTGCATTTGGATTGGGAAGGTGAGGTGGAGCACCGTCTGGAAACAGAAGGGCTCTGACGATTTCTTCCTGGAATTTAAGGAAGGATCCAGTCCGACCTGAAGCTCTGTATAGCACATGAGCGTTCAACAAAGCCAATTGAAATAAATAAACAGACACTTTTTTGTACCAGTGTCTGGCCTTATGGGCAACTAGGTACGGTGCCAACAACTGGTCGTTGAGGTCCACCCCTCCCATATTTTGGTTATATTCGTGGACACAGAGGGGTTTCTCCACAACACCAGTCGCCGTAGGAATTTGGACCGTCGTGTCTGCATGAAGGGAGGAAAGAACAAAAACATTCTTATTGTCCCTCCACTTCACAGCGAGCAAGTTATTACACTTCAAGCAGGCTCTCTCCCTCAGCCTAAGACGGGAATCTACAAGCCGCTGGGGAAAGCCCCGTGATTACATTGCACAGTGCCACATGCGCCAATCTGATGATCAAACAAGTGACTAAAAAGCGGCACGCTCGTGTAATAATTGTCCACATACAAATGGTACCCCTTTCCGAATAAGGGTGACACCAAGTCCCACACAATCTTGCCAGCACTCCCTATGTAATCTGGGCAGTTTGGCGGCTCTACGTGACCATCTCTTCCCTAGTAAACCATAAAACTACATGTATAGCCTGTGGCCCTGCCACAGAGCTTATACATCTTGACTCCGTATCTGGCACGCTTGCTGGGAAGATACTGTTTGAATGACAAGCGGCCAGAAAATGTAATCAGGGACTCATCCACGAAGACAACTTGATGGGGAGTAAACAAGGCTGCAAAAGAGTTCATTGTTGTTGAAATGCATGAATCGCAAGATCTGCTCGTATCGTGCCCTGGTCATGGAGGCAGAGAACACGGGCATATGGTGAATTGGGTCAGTGGACCAATATGACCCCAACATACGCTTTTTACTTATGCCCATGTCGAGGGATACGCCCAGAAAGGTCTTAAATTTGGAAACCGTAATTGGTTTCCAATCTCTGGCAAGGGAGGACTTGGGATTAGCGGCAATGAATTGACCAGCATACAAATTACTTTGGTCCACAATAGATCTATAGAGATCTACCATGAAAAACAGTGAATAAAAATCAAGTGGCCTAAAAACTCAACTGTTTCCACCTAAATTCTGGGTTGGCCAGTGAATGAGGGAAGTACGGGTGCTGCAGAAGTGGTGGGTTCCTAATTAGGATTGGTGAATGCAGCAGGAAGGGCACTATGGGCGCGCCGGGCCTGTCTTTGTCTTCTTGGTGGCAGCGGGAAACTACTTGCACTTGCCACCTCGCCAGTTTGAACTTCACTTAAGGGACTCGCCACGTCACCACGTGATACTGAAGTGCTTATGTGACTACGACCAGGGTGTACTAGGCTGCTGGTGCTTGCCAGTTCACTGGAAGGATGAGCGGCACTAGTACTTCTCTGCTCCATACGAGAGCCCTGCGGTTCTTGCACCTCAACAACAGTAGAAGATTGTGGTCTGGTACACCTGACCTTGGCATAGACCAAAACTCCGTCATCAGAGCTATCTGTCATGGAGCCATTGTCGCAGGGCTGTGTTTTGGCCTAGGCCAACAAGGCCTTGGCCTAGGGCGGCACTTTGCAGGGGGCAGCAAAAGGGGCCACCCCCCACCCGTCTTGCCGATTCCTGGCTCCCGCAGCCGCCTCCTGCACACATGCAGCCCACAGCGGCTGGCTTTCTCTAGCAGCACCACTGTGTATGGGCATGCTTGGCAGAGGGTGGTGGGCGTGTAACTCATGCCCCCCACTCTGACAAGCATGCCTATACACCGCGGCTCCACTACAGCGGGGGAGCCGGGAAGATGGGTGGGAGGGGCTCTCTCTCATGCAGGGGGGCGGCGTGTGACTCATGCCCCCATAAGCAGCAGGTGACAGGTGGAGCCTTAAGCTCCGCCTACCCTCCCCTGCACTGCTTTCCTGCAGTGAATCTTCTCCTCGGCCCCCGGGCAGGATCTGGCTGTGACGTCAGGAGGAGGAGAGAGAGGAGCATGAGGGAAACCCCCAGGACAGCAGGTAAAATGATTGAATAAATTATATCAGTGTTATATGCACAGTGGCAGCATTTGATGTGCACAGTGTCCTTATTTGATGTGCACAGTGTCCTTATTTGATGGGTACAGTGGGGGCATTTGATGGTACAATGGCTATATTTGATGGGTACAGTGGGGGCATTTGATGGTACAATGGCTATATTTGATGGGTACAGTGGGGGCATTTGATGGTACAATGGCTATATTTGATGGGTACAGTGGGGGCATTTGATGGTACAATGGCTATATTTGATGGGTACAGTGGGGGCATTTGATGGTACAATGGCTATATTTGATGGGTACAGTGGGGGCATTTGATGGTACAATGGCTATATTTGATGGGTACAGTGGGGGCATTTGATGGTACAATGGCTATATTTGATAGGTACAGTGGGGGCATTTGATGGTACAATGGCTATATTTGATGGGTACAGTGGGGGCATTTGATGGTACAATGGCTATATTTGATAGGTACAGTGGGGGCATTTGATGGTACAATGGCTATATTTGATGGGTACAGTGGGGGCATTTGATGGTACAATGGCTATATTTGATGGGTACAGTGGGGGCATTTGATGGTACAATGGCTATATTTGAGGGGCACAGTGGCTGCGTTGGATGGGGCACAGTGGCTGCGTTGGATGGGGCACAGTGGCTGCGTTGGATGGGGCACAGTGGCTGCGTTGGATGGGGCACAGTGGCTGCGTTGGATGGGGCACAGTGGCTGCGTTGGATGGGGCACAGTGGCTGCGTTGGATGGGGCACAGTGGCTGCGTTGGATGGGGAACAGTGAGGCTGCAATTGAAGGGAACAGTGAGGCTGCAATTGAAGGGAACAGTGAGGCTGCAATTGAAGGGAACAGTGAGGCTGCAATTGAAGGGAACAGTGAGGCTGCAATTGAAGGGAACAGTGAGGCTGCAATTGAAGGGAACAGTGGCTGGGTTTGAGGGCACAGTGATTGCGTTTGATGGGGCACAGTGGTTGTCCAGGGATCCTGCGATGTGGACACCTCAGCCGATTTTCGGATTGGCTCTCGGGTTTTGCCACTATCATTCATGGTAAGGGGAAACGGCCGGTTCCCTACTGCACATGTGCAAAGCACGTTGCACTTTCTGAATGGCCCAGTGGAGGAAGGAGGAGGGGGGGCAAACTTCAGAGGGGACAGTGCAGTCTCTCGGAAGTGGGGAAGGGTACCTGTCAAAAATAGATACCTGTTCCCCCTTGAAAGGTGCCAAATGAGCCTAAAGAGGAAGGGGTGTGGTTTACAGATGATAGGGTGGGTCTTAAACAGGAAGGGGTGTAGCCTCGGCAGGATGGGGTGGGTCGTATTTAAATTAGGGGGGGTGCATGAGTTTAGTCAGGCCTAGGGCAGCACAAAACCTAAATGCACCACTGCGCTGGCGTCTATAGGATCGTATTCTAATGCCTGAATCTGACAGATGAGTGACTTCCTCTTCACTATTTGTCATGCTCAGAAACGTGTAGACCTCTTCACTACTGTACCTTCGATTTGACATATTGGGCTCTAAATTTATTGGTACAGTAGTGAGACTCACAGGTAAAAAAAAAAAAAAAAAAAAAAAAAAAGCTCCTAGGCTGTCAGCAACTGTATCAAACGCTATTAAAAAAAACTGTTAGCGATCGCAGGGATCAGGCCTGACTCTGAACGCTGCAGTTATGTGTTTAGTTCTAAAAGAAAAAATTTGCGCTAAGTGAATAAATAATAAAGTGATAAATATGTGTAACCTGTGAAGATACCCTGCAGCTGAACACTTATAACCCTGATAGGGGGCACAAATGTAACATACAGAAAAAAAAAAGTGCAGCGTTGGATAAATATACTATGATATACTTAAATATAAATGTATACAAAAAATGCAAACGTAAACAGAAAAAAAAAAAAAAAAAAAAAGAGAAAAAAAAAAAAATGTGCAACACTGAATAAATATACTTATAAATGTATACAAAAAATTAAAGTTACGTACCGGTAACGTCTTTTCCAGTAGTCTTTCAGGACAGCCACCATGAGAGAGATAGTCTCCACCTATTCCTCTAGGAAACACTGCACCAGCCCATAATTTTTTTTTTTTTCTTTATTTTTTTTTTACCACTTCAGCGAAAAATTTTTGAGAGATGTTGTATCAACTTTGGAGATAAAACTTTATCCCCTCTTATATTTCACATCATTGTGGCTAGTTTTCAACTTATCTTTAATATTCCTATTATTTTTAATTTGAAATAGAAAATTTCTCCAACCGAGCAGGCAGTGTAAACACCACATAAAATCTTCAGCAGTATCCAAACATTTTGCCCTCTATTTCCCCTTCATACTTCCCCTCCCCCCATCACCCCATACACCCCCACCCCCACCCCCCACCCCATACACACACCACCCTTTCTACCTAATGCTCTTATTCTTTATTCAACCCATTCATGCTCCAGCCATAACTTCCATATGTTCTTATATTTCTTCAAACTACCTCTCCTTCTATACCAGAGTTCCTCCTTTATGATCATATCTTCAATGTTCTGCCCATATTGTTCATAGTAATATGTGCTGTTACAGTTTATACTGTAATGTTAGTTTATGTTGTTGCCGCCATCTAGTGGACAGAGATGGTTATTACTTTGCCAGAACTTGACAGGATGTAGGATTCTCCTCATAGTAAAAGGCAGTAACCTTTAACCTGGAACTGTATTTCCTTCATTTCATTACTGCTCCTGGATCAGACTGCATGTAGAAGAGCTCTTAAACCATTCCTGGACTAATGATGGAATTGTCTGTGAGTACTCTCACTGATAGAGTGAGGCTGCTGTATAATGTATAATGTACTGACACATATGTTTTGTTTATGCTTATGTTGTAGTTTTACAAAGTTATTCGGGATAAAGAATACATACCGATCTGATGTCTCACGTTTCTTGACTTCTGAATTATTGTTAAGCTGTCTGACTAGTGTTATACAACAGTTCAATAACGCGAAGCAGAACAGTAAAAAGACAACCACTTGACAGTCTGGAATAAACTGAGACGCCATTACTGCAGCATGAGTCTCAGATCAGGAACAAAGTACCAGGCTGATGACATGCTACCGCCGACACAGCAAGGCAGGAAGAACATTCCCAGCGCCCAGCAAGACGATGCACAGTCGCATGTGTCCAGATCTTCATGGGCTAGCAAGATGTCCTCAGCAGTTAAAGCTCGCGCCAAGGCAGAAGCTGCCCAAATCCAGCTACAGTACGCAGAAAAAGAAGCCATGATGATGCAGGAGTTAGCAGCAAAGAAAGCTGCCATCGCACAAGAAGAAGCGGAATTAGAATCAAAATTGCTCATCCTGCAGCGACAGACTGCAGCTGCTGAAGCAGAGGCCGCTGCCTACATGGGAACAAATCCTTCTGGAAGTGAAAAATCATATAAAGACTCAGAGGTTCCAGGAAAACCTCTATTCTCTGCAGATCGTACAAGTGAGTACATCCAGAACCTTAGTACTGTGCATGCAAAGCAACTGTCTCTCAAACCTGAAGCAATAGAATTCAGGCCAAAATCAACAAGCCCCCTGAGCAGGTCCAATCAACCACATGAGGTCAGCGGCTGCCAGCAAATCAAGAATGAAGCACCAGAAACCCCCAAGAACAAAAAACAAGTGTTCCCATCACCTCAACCTATAGAATACATGTGTGAACAACAATGTGCAGTGGATGTCACCAAATATCTCATACGCAAAGAAATGGTAAGCTCAGGCTTTCTCCAATTTGATGACTGTCCTGAAAACTATTGGGCATGGAAATCTTCCTTCCTGAATGCCACTGAAGGTCTGAACTTTTCACCAGCAGAAATGCTTAATTTAATGATAAAATGGCTTGGTACAGAGTCAGCAGAGCATGCTAAGAGGATGAGAAGAGCAAACCTGTTCAACCCTGCAGCAGGACTCAACATGACCTGGAAAAGACTAGAAGAAATGTATGGATCCCCAGAGGTAATAGAAGGAGCACTGCTGAAAAAACTTGAAGTCTTTCCCAAGGTGGGCTACAGAGACAACGTGCGGCTACAAGAACTAAGTGATCTTCTACTAGAGATAGAATATGCCAAAGAGGATGGCTACTTGCCAGGACTTTCATACCTAGATACAGCTAGAGGCACTAATCCCATAGTAGAGAAACTACCCTCAAATCTGCAAGACAAGTGGATGTCTGTGGGAGGTAAATTCAAAGAAGATTATGGAGTCGCTTTTCCCCCCTTTCTCTGTCTTTTTTTAGGTTTGTCAGACAGCAAGCGAAAATCCGAAGTGATCCCAGCTTCGCCTTCACCACCAGTGGCAATCAATCACACAGACCTGAGAAACCTCACAGACCTCACGGTAGGACCTCTGTATCCACACACAAAACAGCTGTACCTTCAGAAGTCACAGACTATCAAAGCACCCACAAGGTACACACCATAGAAAACCCTAATAGACATTGCCCAATACACAAAAAACCACATCCACTAAAGAAATGCAAAGGCTTTAGAAGCAAACCTATTGCAGAGCGGATGTCCTTCCTTAAACAGAATGGCATCTGTTTCAAGTGTTGCGGATCTACTTATCACGGTGCTAAAGACTGCAAAATACCAGTAGAATGTACAGAATGTGGCAGTGAGACATATTGCAGCTTTGCACCCAGGCCCTGCTCCTGCCCCACTAGAGACTGTAGAACCCAGGAAAGATCAGGGCAGGGAGCAACAAGAGACCCCACTCTCCTCAGTAATGTCTAATTGCACTGAAGTATGTGGACAAGGCAAGAGTGCACGTTCATGCTCTAAAATCTGTTTAGTGACTGTGTATCCCACTGGCAAGAGAGAAAGGGCAGTAAAAATGTATGCAGTGCTAGATGAACAGAGCAACAGATCCCTTGCAAAGTCAGACTTCTTTGATATCTTTAATCTTAAGGCAAGTGCAGTTCCATACACTCTAAGGACATGTGCGGGGACAATTGAAACCACAGGGAGAAGAGCTTCTGACTTTACCAATGAATCCTTCAATAAGAAAGTGCAGTTTCCACTTCCTACCCTAATAGAGTGTGGCATGATACCTGACAACAAAACTGAGATTCCCTCTCCAGAAGTAGCCCATCACCACCTTCACCTCCGCTCAATTACTCACCTTATCCCAGCTGTTGAGCCAGATGTTTCTATCCTTCTACTTCTCGGGAGAGACATCCTTCAGGTACACAAGGTGCGCCATCAAATCAATGGACCTTATAATGCCCCCTATGCACAGAGACTGGACCTGGGGTGGGTCATTGTAGGAGAAGTTTGCCTGGGGACAGTGCACCAGCCTGACAATATTACCACTTTGAAGACATCTGTGTTAACAAATGGACGCACATCCCTTCTCAGTCCCTGTCACAACAGCTTCATTGTCAAGGAAAGCTTTGGCAGGTCGACACAACACTGACTCCTCTACTCTATATGGTAAAGAAGAAGTCAATTCCAACATTGAGACAGACAATCTAGGAATTACAGTGTTCCAGAAAACTAAAGATGATGATAAACAAGCCCTCTCTATAGAGGATCAGACCTTCTTGCAGATTATGGATAGAGAGGCTTACCAAGATGACAATCACAGTTGGGTGGCCCCTCTTCCCTTTTGCACACCCAGACGTGTTTTGCCTAGTAACAGGGAACAAGCCATGAAGCATTTGCATTCACTCAGCAAAACTCTGCAGAGGAAGCCAGAAGTGAAAAGAGATTTCACTGAATTCATTAAAGGGATACTAGACACTGACTTTGATGCTGTGAAATTCTTCACCGACAGCAAGACTGTCCTAGGGTACATTTGCAGCACCACTAGGAGGTTCCATCTGTATGTCTCCAACAGAGTGAATAGAATCAATCTTCACACCCAGATCAGTGGTTCTATGTATCTACAGAGCAAAACCCTGCATATTATGCCACTAGACCTACTCAAGCAGCATGCCTTCAGAACTCTATATGGTTCTCAGGCCCATCCTTTCTGTACCAACCACACTGTGAGCAGACAGACACTGCTAATGTTTATCCACTCATAGAGCCCGAAAGCAGACCCTGAAATCAGATCAGAAATTACGAGTTTCAGTACCAAAGCTTCTGAAGCCACACTTCACTCACATTGCTTTAATAGATTTGCTTGCTGGAAGATATTAGTTAAGACCCTAGCCAGACTCATCCATGTCGCTAAAACCTTCCGGAGAGAAACCAATAGCGATCAGGTCAGGAGGTGGGAAAGTTTCCATGAACAGGTCAATCTAGTAGAACTTGCTCAGGCAAAGTCTGTTATAATTTCTTCTGTTCAAAACAAACATTTCCAGAAGGAAATTGACTGCATCAAAAAACAAAAGTCATTACCAAAACAAAGCCGTCTTAGGAGGCTTAGCCCATTTTTAGACAAGAATGGGTTGTTGAGAGTAGAAGGACGTTTGTCTCTTGCTGAACTTTCAGAAGAAGAGAAACAGCCTGTCATTATACCTTATGATCACCACGTTGCGACACTGCTTGTTAGGTACCATCATGAACAAGTAGTTCACCAAGGGCGACACATCACAGAAGGTGCAATTAGATCCGCAGGTCTCTGGATTCTTGGTGGCAAACGCTTGGTATCAGCTGTTATACACAAATGTGTCATCTGTCGCAAACTGCAAGGAAGATTACAAAGTCAAAAGATGGCAGAGCTACCAGAGTACAGAGTAATTGCTCAACCACCTTTCACCAATGTGGGCTTAGATGTATTTGGTCCGTGGTCTGTTTTAACCCATCGCACTAGAGGAGGCAGCGCGGACAGTAAATGATGGGCAGTCCTTTTCACTTGTTTGTCCACCCGAGCTGTACACATAGAGCTACTTGAAGCCATGTCAACATCAAGCTTTATTAATGCCTTGAGGAGATTCTTCTCAATTTGTGGCCCAGCAAAACTGCTCCGTTCTGACAGAGGGACAAACTTTGTGGGAGCCTGCAAAGAACTTAACATTTGTGACAGCGAATCACAATTGGAAGACTTTCTGCAAGACAGAGGATGTACATGGGTCTTTAATCCTCCACACGCCTCACATATGGGTGGTGTCTGGGAGAGACTTATTAGGTATTGCCAGGCAAATCTTGGACGCTATGTGGCTACCAACCAAACCTGCTCACTTGACCCATGAGACTTTAAGCACCTTTATGGCAGAGGTTACGGCTATTATGAATGCCAGGCCTATAGTTCCTGTGTCCTCAGACCCAGATACACCTATGGTCCTTACCCCAGCAATGTTGTTGACTCAAAAGATGAACTCTTTGTCTGCTCCATCTGGGACCATACGTACAACACAAGTTCATGCAAAACAATGGAAGCAAGTACAATGCTTGGCAGACACCTTTTGGAAAAGATGGAAGAGAGAGTATCTGTCAAATCTGCAACGCCATAGGAAATGGACTGAGGATCGCCCAAACGTAAAAGTGGGTGATGTTGTTCTGTTGAAGGACAGCCAAGAGGGCAGGAACGAGTGGCCCGTAGGACTTATTGTCAATGCTCTACCAAGCAGGGATGGCAAGGTTAGAAAGGTGGAGGTCAAAACTGTAAAAAATGAGACCGCCAGAATTTATCTCAGACCTATAACTGACATTATAGTTTTGATCTCGGACTAGCTAGGATTACATTTTCCTGTATATGTTTTTTCTGCATAGCAGTAGTTATTTAGGTAAAGACATAATAAATTATGCCAGACAGGGAGTGTTCTGCCCATATTGTTCATAGTAATATGTGCTGTTACAGTTTATACTGTAATGTTAGTTTATGTTGTTGCCATCTAGTGGTCAGAGATGGTTATTACTTTGCCAGAACTTGACAGGATGTAGGATTCTCCTCATAGTAAAATGCAGTAACCATTAACCTGGAACTGTATTTCATTCATTTCATTACTACTCCTGGATCAGACTGCATGTAGAAGAGCTCTTAAACTATTCCTGGACTAATGATGGAATTGTCTGTGAGTACTCTCACTGATAGAGTGAGGCTGCTGTATAATGTTTAATGTACTGACACATATGTTTTGTTTATGCTTATGTTGTAGTTTTAGAAAGTTATTCGGGATAAAGAATACATACAGATCTGATGTCTCACGTTTATTGCATTCTGAATTATTGTTAAGCTGTCTGACTAGTGTTTTACAACAGTTCAATAACGCGAAGCAGAACATTTAACCTCTTTTCTCCATTCTGCTACTGTTGGGGGTTCTTTCTCCTGCCATTTCCGTGCTATGATCTTCCTTCCCTGAGACAGGCATCTTAAAATTGCGGTCTGGGTATCTTTCAGCATGCCATTTTTCTCCATCAAACTCAAAAGACAAGTTCTAGCCTCCATGTCCAGCGAGGATCCAAATACTGCGTTAATTTCCCCCACTAATTTTTCCCAATACCTGTATAACTTGGGACATCGCCAGAACATATGTATCAAATCTCCCCTCCTGTCTCCACAACGCTGACATTTCGCATCCTGCCTCCTTCCAAACCAAAATCATTTTTCTGGTGTATAGTAAAGTCTATAAATCAAATACAAATGGGAGACCCCCTGTGACAGTGACAGATATCCTTGGCCCTAATGCCAGAATATATTTCCACTGTTCCTCCGTTATTGTACCAACCTCTACCTCCCATTTAGCTCTTTTCAGACTCCACTTCCCCCTCCTGCCCTGCCTTATTTATACTCCTATACATTTCTGAAATCAGCCCTTTAGATCCCCTAGTATTTACCAATTTCCTTAGCAAGGGTATTTCACTCCACTCTATCTCCTTGCCTCTAAATTGTACCTCCAGGGCATGCCTCACTTGCAAGTAACTGAAAAATAATCTATTGGGCACTGCAAACTCTTCTCTTATCTCTTGAAACAATTTCAACCTCCCTGCCCTGTACAGTTGCACCAAGCAGTGGATTCCTCTCCTATCCCATTCCTCTATTTTCCCCATCACATTAAGCTCTTTTAAATTTTTGCTGTTCCATATTAGAGAAAACTCAGAGAACCCCGTATATCCCAATACAGCCTTTACCATCTTCCAGCATCCAATCATTAGCTGAGTTGTGGGGCAACTATACCCAAAAGATTCGGCCTCCACTGCTTCCACCACTGTATCGTGACTGATGTTATTCATCCATATACTATTTCCTCCTGCCCTTTCTTCGGGCAGGTTGCTGCCTCTCATAAACTGCATTTGGGCTGCCAGAAAGTAACCCCAAGGGTCCGGTAACGCCAGGCCTCCCACCTCCCTCAGCCGCCGTAGCGCCTTCAAGCCAATCCTTGCCACCCCATTTTTCAAAATTAGTTCCCTAAACAAACTATCCAGTTTTTTTAAACCAATGTTTTGGGATCCAGACGGGGGAATTGTGTATTACAAATAGAATTTGCGGCATCCATATCATCTCAATAAGGTTACATCTACCGGCGACCGAGAGAGGAAGACCACCCCACACCCGACTCTTCTGTTTTAACTTCACCATTAGTGGTACTACATTGCCTGTTATGTACTGCCCTGGGTCTTTTGTTATATTTACCCCTAGGTACCTCATTTGGTTTACAACTTTTATTGAATTTACCTGTCTCGGGAGAGGGTTTACCAAGGGGTCTATCGGCAGAAGAGCTGATTTTTTCCAATTTATTCTTAAGCCCGAGAAGCGACCAAATTCTTTGATCAGTTTCATGGCAGCTAGCAAAGAGGCCTGTGTATCCCCCAAAACAGGATGTCATCCGCATACATTGCGACTTTCTCCTCTACGCCCCTTCTTTTAACACCCTGGAATTCTTACAACGTTCTTAGTGTGACTGCCACAGGCTCCAATGCAAGGGCGATAATGGACACCCCTGTCTCGTCCCCCTCCCTAATTGGAACCATTTGGAGCACTCCCCGTTGACCCTAACTTTGGTTCTTGGTTTGTCATATAGAAATCTCAACCATTTCACAAAGTTAGGGCCAATTTTAAACTCTGCCAGTACTTTCCACAAATAATGCCACTCAAGGCTATCAAATGATAAGATAGCTCTATTCCCCTCTTTCTCCGTGGGTATTTGTACATTACCATAAACTCGCCTGATATTCATACTCACCGATCTATCCGGTATAAAACCGGTTTGGTCTGAATGTATTACTTTAGAGATTATCTTTTTTAACCTGTCTGCTAGGGCTTTTGCCAGAATCTTAACATCTGTGCATAGAAGTGAGAAACTGCACCAGCCTATAAATTCTTACTTCCCCCTGCTGGACCTCAGTTTATTCCAAGATATATACACATACACCCTTTTTGATTTTCATAAACCCTGGTAAGCCTTCAATCTTCCTGGGGTGAAGGGCGGTGGAAGTCACAATATACACATCTGCAGTGAAATCACCAATTCATCACTTCACAACATTTAATTAATATATGGACACTAGGGTTTATGAAATTCAAAGTTTATATATATTTTTTTCATTATTAATTCAAATTAATTTTTGTGATCACGTATTTCCATTTTTTATACATTTATAAGTATATGTATATGTATTCAGCGTTGCACATTTTTTTCTCCATTTTTTTATATTTACATTTTTTGTATACATTTATATTTAAGTATATCATGGTATATTTTTCCAGCGCTGCACTTTTTTCTGCATAAGTTGTGTTTAGTGTTTTGTAAGTGACGGTGATCAATCGATACTGCACTTGGGTGGGCTGGGCAGAGGAGCTAAATGCAGGTGCTAGTAGGTATCTGGGCTGATCCCGCTAACACTGTTTTTGGGAACCCTAAACTGCTGAGGACGCTATTATAGATCTGATCAGATATCGATCCGTTCAGATACTATACCACTAAGGGAGGTGTATGGTGCGTGCGAGGGTGTTAGTGCTACTGGCACTAATCTGATGCTCCCTGGAGTGACGCAGACCCTATCTGACACAAAAAAAACTAACTGATATTACCCGCTGGGTGATCAGGAATTAAAACGGCGGGTATAGAAAAAAAAAATTAAAAAAAATAATAACCAGCATCACCTGTAACACTTATATGGTGATCACTGGTGAAAGGGTTAACTAGGGGGCAATCAGGGGGTTAAAACCTTTATTTAGGTAGTATATGGGGATCCCTGACACTATAAAAAGCTGATGGTGAACCTAAATACCTACCTGGTTAACTAGCGTCACCTGTGACACTAATACAGCGATCAGAAAAAAGATTGCTTGGTGACACTGGCGACAGGGGATGAAAGGGTTAACTGGGGGGGGGGTGGTGATCAAGGGGTTAAACCTTTATGGGGGGGGGTTATGGGAGCACCCTAGACCTAAAAGGGGCCTACCACTAACTGCCCTAACAGTTATAACAGTCACAAATGACACCAATTCAGTGATCAGTAAAAAAAATAAAAACTGCTATTGGTGTCACTGTGACAGGGGGTGCAGGGGGGTGATCGGGGGGTGGGTTTTATGTGCCTATGTGTACTAGTGTTAGTGCAAACTCACATTGATGTCTTCTCTCCTCGGGCGCCGGAACAAAAAGGATCCACAAGGTGAGATGACATCACTTCCTCTGCTTCTGTTTACAGTTCAGAAGCAGAGGAAGCTTTCATTCATCAAGAGCGATCGCGAGGGGATGGCCATGAATCGGTGGCCTCCCCTCCAGCACGGATCGCTCCTGGAACGATGCCGACCACCTCGGGCACCCATACGTTACTCTGCCTGCCCGTGTCATTCTGCCACAATATATCTGTGTGAGGCAGTCGGCAAGTGGTTAAAGAATGAACATAAATAAGTAGAACTCTAAAGTCTCCTAAAAAAGGAATTTAACATGAAAAAATATTCCCATATAATAGATATGTAAGTGTAAATGTTCAATACATGTAACGTTACAGAATAGCGGACATTACTTCTTAATACTCATTCAGGACAAGAAAACAAACGAGGAACAATAATTGTAGTAGAAATAAATATCTGTGTGCTTTAGTTTTATCTTTACAGTAACATGAACACTGGTCATACCAAGCAAAGGAGATCTATTTTTTCCATTCTGTGATGTGTTTGTGTCTTATATATAGGAAAATGTAACATTGTAAGACAATCCTGACCACAGGAAGCCTTGTGTGTCCCAATAAAATGATGGATGTGTTCCATCGGGATTACAAAGTTCTTGTGAAATGTGATGAGGAAATAACAACCTCTGATCCCGGTGAAGGTTCTGGAAGTTTATTTAGAAGAGAAGAATTACAAAGTAAAAGTAAAGATTAGAAAGTAGAGAGATGAAGATGTGTGGAGATCCTAAGACATGGCAGGTGGACCAAGGATCTGACCTCTTCATCATACTGGAGGCTTTTACCCTCCAATCCTAGACAGTTGTCATGGAGGATCTTCCCAAACATCAACATTTTACAGATGGAATCATTCACTGAAGAATTTGTACAAGCAGCACATCATTCATTACAAGAGACATTCATTTCTGTTATCTCTGAACACCTTATCAGCTTGTCCCACCTCCAGACTCCCAAATCCCTCATTGTAGAAGAAAGAGACCTACTGTCTCTATGTTCCCCAACAAGACCTTCCAAGGATCCCGAGAACAACAATTTGTTCTAATAACCTCTTTCTGTAAAGTCATTCTAGACAGATTCTTTATATAATAACAACAGGTTCTCTAACATTAGCATATAAGCACTTAGTCATGTCATTTCATCATTAGTAAATCATATGAGAATTATTTCTCTTTATCAGTTGAATAGGGCCATAGAGGAAATGGAACAATTGCTCGGCTCCATAAAGATCATAGAGGTGCCGGGACTAAAGGGGTTAATGGTGATTGTAGTCATCGTCTAATCCCTCCCATCGTTCTATCTATATCCAATCATTGATCAATATTCCTATATACAGAGCCAAGGATTTCCACTTCCTGAGACTGTATACCCCCTGTCCACAATCCCCGCTCCTCTACATCATAACCAATAGGAACAAGACTAGTACTGGCTGTATTCATAGTGCTAATCACAGTGAGGGGGAGGAGCAATCACAGATCCATGGATTGGTCATGTAAAGGAACCTGTGAGGACAGAAATGTAGGAATTCTCATTGTGGATATAAAAGTGTGTGTCTCGACAAATCCTATTGTTCTAGATTTGAATGGAGTGGGGGAGGATTAGAACCCCTGTCAGGTTATTACTGCTATCCGGGGTTCCATTAGAGAGATGTCCCCTCACTTGCTGTCCTGGTGACAATGTTTTATCAGACAAGAAATTAAAGAAAACCTATAAGAGGGACACAGACAAATAAAAACTTGATGGGTTCTGATCATTCCCCTAATTTACTAAAGAAAGGAATTCTCTATCTGTCTGTGTTGCTATTGGAGAGTTCCCCTCACTTCCGGTCTGGTGAAATGTTGTCAAAGGGACAGGAAGTGAGGGGGAAATCGCTCTAATGTAGCACTGGATAGCAGTAAATACCTGGCAGGGGTCCTAAACCATCCCCACACATACAAAACTGAAACAAATCAGATAATCCACCTTGTGATGTCTCTGGGCAGATCTCTCACTTCTGATTCCCCCCACATATCCTTATACAACCTCCCCCTACCCATACCCCAGCATGGAGGGGCTCAGTGAAGGTGGTGGTGAAGGTGTGGAGATGTCGGATCGGGTCACACAGATCATAAAAGGAGATCCGCCCGGCCTCATAATCCAGATCTATCCTGACTCTCCTACTGGAGACACCGCCGGGTAATGGGGTCTTATTACTGTCATGTATCACTGAGTACTGATTATCCCACAACTCCCACCTCTCCAAACTCCAGGACTTCTGATTATATCCAATCCATGACTGATCTCCTCTCCTGTCTATACTGGGGTAACACATCCCGACTCTCCAGTAATCTGCCCCCCCGACATCCACTTCCCAGTAATGTCTCCCTGAGGAGAACCTCTGACTGCTCATCACCTGAGGACCCTGAAACTTCTCTGGTGTTTTTGGGCGATGCTGATGTGATGATGAGAAGGATGCAGTTTTCCAGTCATCTGATATATGTAGAAGATGACCAGCTGTCCTCACATCCAGTAAAATGTCTGTAACTCCCGATGTTTGCTGTACAGCCCCAATATTTGGTCCTCCAGCCTGGAGGTGTGAGTGTTGGACGGAGCATTTCCTGTTCTCCAGGGAAGTGGTGGGGACACATAAGACGTGTTCTGGTGACTTGCTGTGGACTGTCAGGTGATTGACACACAGAAAAGCTTCACACATCAGACAGGATATAACAGCAGGTACAGGAGTGTGAAGACAATAGGTACAGAAGAACCCGGACTTCTTCTGATCTGGCTGAGCAGACAGGAAATTCTCCACTATGTTCTGTAGTGTTATGTTCCTGTGCAGTGCAGGCCGATCCTGGAACTCTTCTCTACATTCAGGACAGTAATACCCTCCACACCTCTCCTGTGTATCCAACACACGACCAATACAGCCCCGGCAGAAGTTATGTCCACATTTCAGGGTTACAGGATCTATATAATTGTTCAGACAGACGTAACATTCCAGTTCCTTCCTCAGATCAGCAGACGCCATCGCTGAGAGCAGAAGAGAGAGAATGACAGTGAAAGTATCTGACACTCATTAACCAGTTCTGTACACTCCTACACAGGGCGAGGTGACCAGTTATGTTCATTCCTACACAGGGCAAGGTGACTAGCTCTGTACATTCCTACACGGAGCGAGGTGCCCAGTTATGTTCATTCCTACACAGGGCGAGGTGACAAGTTCTGTATATTCCTACACACATAGGTGTATGCAGGGGGTGTGCCTGGGCACACCCTAATGTGTCCCTGGAGATCTGCTGTAAAATGCTGTAAGAGACTGTATAGGGAGCTGCCTATGAGACAGTTGCCCATTGAGCAGTCAGGGAGGCATGCAAGAGCCGCTCTGTGCGCAAAACTAATGTAATGTCACTGCTTGCAGAGAGGAGCTGTCAAAACTCAGCGCTGATGTTGGGGGGTGGGTGGGACAAAACAGCTAGCCTATCAAACGCAAGCCAATGGGATAGGGGGCTGGGCAGGCCGCTCCATTAATGTGGCTCCACCCCCTATCAGCTATCATACACCAGTCAATGATTGGACTGCTTAAGAAAGGGGGCGCAGCCACATACATGGAGCAGCCTGCCCAGCCCCTATCCCATTGGCTTGTGTTTGATAGGCTAACTGTTCAGTCCCGCCCACCCCCGACATCAGCGCTGAGTTTTGACAGCTCCTCCACAAGCAGTGACATTACATTACAGTTTCACACACTGAGTGGCTCTTACATGCCTCCCTGACTGCTCAATGGGAATCTCCCCCTCTTCTAGATCAGTGCCGCCTATCAATGCGACCTATGAGGCAGTGTACACAGTACCATGCACCCATAGTGCAGTTGCTACTACTTTTCTGGTGGTGTACACAATACATACAGTGCATCCATAGTTGCTATTAGACTTCTGGTGGTGTACACAGTACACAATACAGTGTAGTGTGATTTTGCTAAACAAAATTTACAGCATGTCCGGAAGGCCACCAAGGAGAGGCAAACACTCACAGGCCACTAAAAGAGGGCAAGCAGACTCTGTGTCTACAGTCAACGGGGCATCCTCAGTACGTGGCCATGGGGCACGCTTGTCCTTGTTTTCTGCAGCTGGCTGTGTTATTAAGCCACAACATGAAGAAGAGTTGGTGGAATGGATAACAAAGCCGTCCTCATTCTCCTCATCCTCTGTCACCCAGGCTCAGAGTAGTTTGCCTGCCAATGCAGCTGCCAAAGCGGCCTATTCCATAAGCTCCATGTCAACAGTCACTCCTTCCCTAGCCCCATCATGCATGGAGGAGTCCCCCAAACTATTCGGCGACAGTGTCGGGTACATGCTGCAGGAGGATGTGCAGCAATTTGAAGGCTCCGAAGATGGTACCCAGGTTGAGGAAGGGAGTAACGTGAGCCTAGAGAGAGGGGGTGCCCAAGAAACTGGCAGTCATGTTCCCCAGCTGCAGCATACTGCCAAGTTTGCTCCAGTGACGAGGAGGGAGGGGATGATGAGGTCAGTGACTACTTTGGTGCCCGGTAGGAGGCAGGATGCCCTCCAGGGGGTAGCTTAAGGGCAGCCACCCATTGCATCACACCGCAGAGCTAAGCAGGTGCAGGGCGCTGCGGACTCTCCGCATATTTTATAAAGTTCTTTGGCGTGGGCCTTTGACACGTATGCAGCAGATTGCACAGTTGCAGTTTGCAACAAATGTCTGAAGCGTATCAAGCATGGCCAAAACAGCAGCTGCTTGACCTCCACATGCTTGACCAGACATATGACAACCTCCCATGCAGTCCGTTGGCAACAGCACTTAAAAGACCCACAAGAACAAGGCGTATCTCTCCTAGCTCCTCATCAGCTGGGATCTCCAACTCCACTATACCTCCAGTCCTCAGAAACCTGCACTGAGAGGAATGAAGGTATAGTAATAGGTGTCCCAAGTACTTGCGGCCAATCTGCTAGCGGTACACCAACATCTGATTTTAGCAGGCAAATTTCCCTACCCCAGTTGCTAAACCGTCGAAAGAAATTCGGTCCCAGCCATCCACATGCTCAGCGTCTGAATGCTAGCTTGGCCAAATTACTAGCACTGCAACTGCTGCCTTTTCAGCTGGTAGACTCTGCCCCCTTTCGTGAATTTGTGGAATGTGCGGTACCTCAGTGGCAGCTCCCCAAATGCAATTTCTTTTCACAGAAGGCCATTCTGGCTTTCTACCAGCATGTGGAAGGTGATGTCTTGGCCTCGTTGGACAGGGCGGTCAGCAGTAAGGTGCATATTACCGCTGACTCATGGTCCAGCAGGCATTGACAGGGACATTACCTTTCTTTCATGGTGCACTGGGTAACTCTGCTGGCAGCTGGGAAGGATGAAGGACAGGGTTCAGTATTGTTGGAGCTTGTTCCGCCACCACAATACTAGCGGTGATTCTGCCACAGCTCTCCTCCACCTCCTCCTCTTCCTCTATGGCCTCCTCCTCTGAACCAGCGGTGGTCCGTAGGCGTTCAAGGGGCTACGCAAGCACTCACGCAAAAAGATGCCATGCTGTGCTTGAGTTGGTCTGCTTAGGGGACAGGAGCCACACTGGGGCAGAGATTCTGTCAGCTCTGCAGAGGAAGGCTCAGAGGTGGTTGACACCATGCCAGCTTCAGTCAGGAATGGTTTTATGCGACAATGGCACCAACCTCCTCTCCGCCCTCTAACAGGGACACTTGACCCATGTTCCCCGTTTGGCTCAAATCCTGAATTTGGTGGTGCAGTGGTTCTTGAGCAGGTACCCGGGCTTACAGGATCTCCTGAGGCAGGCCAGGGAAGTCTGTAGTTATTTCTGCCGGTCATATAATGCCAGTGCTCGGCTGGCTGACGTTCAAAAGGAATGCAACCTGCCCAAGAACCGCCTCATTTTCAGCATGCCCACAAGGTGGAACTCAACGTTGGCAATGCTGCAGCAGCTGCACATGCAGCAAGGGGCTATCAATGAGTACCTGTGTGAGTATGGCACCAGGAGAGGGTCAGGGGAGCTTTGATTTTTTTCGCCATGCCAGTGGCTACTGATCAAGGATGCATGCACTGTCCTGTCACCATTTGAGGAGGCCATGAGGATGGTGAGCAGTGACAGTGCATGCATCAGTGATACTGTTCCTCTTATCTTCCTGTCGGAGCACACGCTTCGTGGTATAATGGACAGGGCACTTGAGGCAGAACAGCGGGAGGAAGAGGAGGATTCCTTACCTGTTCCTTACCTCTCAAGGCCCCCTTGAGGATTGTGTTAGCATGGAGGTGGAGTATAACAATCAGCATCAGCAGCAGTCTTCAAGGGATCATTTTCAGTCCCCAGAAACCCATGGAGTTTATGGCTGGGAGGAGGTGGTTGAGGATCATGTGATCATTAGTGACCCAGAGGACTCAGGATCAAATGCCTCTGCAAACTTATGATGCATGGCCTTCCTGATCCTGCAAACCCTGCGAAAGGACCCTAGGATTTGAGGTATCAGGGAGAGGGATCATTACTGGCTGGCAACCCTTCTTGATCCACATTACAAGGGTAAGGTTGCAGAACTTATCCAGCCTTCGCAGAGGGAGCAGAGGATGAAACATCTTCGGGAGGTCTTGTAGAAAGGTTTGTGCAATGCATTTCCAGAGCCTGGGAGGTTACAACTTCCTGGTGCTGGACAACGTGTTGCTGAGGCTTCGTTCAGTCACAGAAAGAGCAGCGGAGAAGGTGGCTGGCTGACCAATGCCTTCAGACAATTCTTCAGTCCTCAAGGTCTGATTGGTTCCAGCAACCATCGCCAGCGTCTGAATTACATGGTGCAGGAATATCTGGGGGCAAGATCAGACTTTGAGACCTTTCCAACAGAACATCCACTGGGTTACTGGTTCTTGAGGATGGACCGCTGGCCAGAGCTTGCTCAATATGCAATTGAGCTACTGGCCTGTCCTGCATCCAGCGTTCTGAGCGCACATTCAGTGCTGCTGGAGGTTTTGTATCTGATCACAGAGTGCACCTGTCCACAGGCTCTGTTGATTGATTCATTTTTATGAATGTGAGCGAGACTTGGATCACCAGCTACCAAGCACCTGATGCTGATGTAACCGATTGATTTTCTATGGGTGTGGGATCCCTTGCATATGCTGAGTGACTATCCTATTATGCTGAATGACTATTCTATTACTTCTCAATCTTCATGATGATAGCTTCTAAGAATATTTTTGGTTCAGGGCACCACCACCACTGCCTAAGGCCCAATTTTTCTGCCCCTCAAAAATTTAACAGCAGGGATCATTCCTGCACTCAACAAGAGTATCCGTGAGGCTTTACAGTGTTGTGCCACCACAACCTAAGGCCCAATTTTTCTACCCCTGTTTAACAGTGGCATGTAATTACAATTCTTTATATAATATTTCACAGCAGGGCATGTTCCAGCGCCCACCAAGAGTAACTGAAGACTTACAGTGTTCTGGTACCACCAACACCTAAGGCCCAAATTTCCGCAGAGTGTATAGGGCAGGCTGTATAGTATATACACAGGCGGTCCCCTATTTTCAAACATCCGACTTACAAACGACTAGGAAGGAAAATTCTCTCCTGTAAGAGTTAATATGGGAAGAGGTGTCTCCTCCACCGATGCTTTAACACCAATCCTTGTTTCCCTAATAACCCAAATTTTTCAAAATCCAATTGTCATTGGGACAGAAAGTGAGGTGAAATCTTCTGAAGAGGTGCACAGGCAGCAAAACAAATGTTACAGGGGTGATAACCCTTCCCTATGTTATCCAAAAAGCTTAAAAATAGATTTTTGGGCTGGAGCTACACTTACAAAATGTACCTGTTCCAAATTACAAACAGATTAAACTTAAGAACAAACCTACAGTCCCCATCTTCTTTGTAACCCGGGGACCGCCTGTATACTGCTGTTCAGAGTATATAGGGCCTGGGGGCCCCACGCCTTTTTTTGTAATTTGGGTGCAGAGTTCCCCTTAATACCCAAACCAGACCCAAAGGGCCTGGTAGTGGGCTGGGGGGGACCCATACCATTTTTCTCATTGGTTTTCATCTATATTTCCGGGATCCGACATTACATTACAGCCGCAAGCAGTTTTAAATGACTTATTCCTTTAGAAATGTCAATTTTGTGCAGGGACTGTTCTAAACACGGGAAAAATGCGCCACTTTACAGGCATACTATAGACACCCCCCAGGCAAGATATTTAAAGGAATATTTCACATTTATTGTTTCACTTTAAAACATTATTAAAATCACTGCTCCCAAAAAAACGTCATTTTTTAAAACTTTTTTTTGCATTGATACATGTCCCCTGGGGCAGGACCCGGGTCCCCAAACACTTTTGATGACAATAACTTGCATATTAGCCTTTAAAAATTAGCACTTTTGATTTTTCACGTTCGTGTCCCATAGACATTAAAGGTGTTCACATTAATTTTTTGCCTGTTCACATGTTCTGCCGCAAACTGAACCGGAGGGTGTTCGGCTCATCCCCAATTGTAATGGACCTCCGTCCTCAACAAGAGTATGTCTGCCGTAAATGCTTCCTTTGTCCAGAACCAGCTCTATCCAAGACCCCATAGATCACCCAGTCACTATCCATAAGTCAATGTAGGGTGGAGTAAACTGTCCAATACCAATAGACACACAGGTCAGGTGTATTCAAGCTTCTCATCAGTAAACAGTCTCATCATCAGGGAGGGGCTGCGGGAGGTTCCCCCCCACCGAGACATACATCCCATAATATACTTTTTTTCCAAGGCTGACAGACAATAAAAACAATGGAATACAACCACACCCCTAAGACCCAAAGAGTCCACAACAGTATGAGACAATATACAGATCAGACTGGGGTTCTCGGACACCCTACCCAAAATGACTCTCGTCACAGATCTATAAAATAACAAACAGTTATATCTCTAGTATATGACATTTTATGTCAAATTCAAATTTTATTAGAATATCTAATCTTATAGATCTTACTTCTTGAATCATGATATTACTACTATATATTCTATGTGATACTACGGGTAGAACAGTGGTTTAGTGGTTAGCACTTCTGCCTCACGTCACTACGGTTGTGGGTTCAAATCCCAACCATGACATCAGAGCCCTGTGTGTTTTCCAGACATGCACATGGTGCAAAAAGCTGTGGCTTGTGTAAGTGGGCTATAAGATGTCTCTCACTGTAACAGAAATTTCCCCTCCCCCACTTCATTTGCCCAGCCTGTCTCTTGTGTGCATTTAATTTATTAATTTTCACACTGAAAACGGCTTTGAAATTGAGCGACTTCATGTGAACTCACACCATTTCAAAGCAGCATTTCAGTCCAACTTTGGGGGGGGGGGTGTGACTTGAAAGACATCCGTGCGCTTTCATGCACAGATGAGGTCTATTGAAATCGCTCCGGAAGTCACCAAAAGTAGTGCAGGAGCTACTTTTGGGAATTGGTGTGGCATCGCACCGATTGGGATGCTCCTATTGCTGGGTTTTAGGCTGTGATTTTAAATTGCACACCACATACAGTGCAGTGCGTTTTTTTCTGCATCAAAAATGTATGGAAAAGTAGGTTAGATGGTTTCCAATGGCATCGTTCACACCAGTGTGATCAGTGCCAGAAAAAAAAAAAAAAAAAAAAACACACACACCACACACACCTGTTGCATTTTTCCTGTAATGGACTGTACTGGCACACAGTAAAACACATCAAAAATGCACCGGAATATATATAAAAAAAAAAAAAATGCACCGGACCTCAGTACAGTGACCACCCTGACCTGAGCAGCTGTGGTCTCAGCACCCTTGGCTCCTCCAGGAGTCTGCACTTCAACTTCTTCTCCACCCCCAACTGAGAAAGCAAAAGGAAGACAGGCTGACCAGGCTGAGGGTCCAGAGGATGAGGACAGGCGGGAGGTAGGTGCATCACACACACCTACCCATGGACGGGGGGCACAGAGCTGGGGGGGGGGAGGAGGTGTCTCTCACACCGAGTGACAGCAAGTGAGAGTTACTTATTCCATTCCACCCAACCCCCCCCAAATCACCGCCCCTGAACCCCCCCATTACTGCCACTGATCCCATCTGCCTAATGAAGGATTTTAGGTCCCAGTATGAACCCCTGAGATCTAAGGGGTTACATCCTTAGATCTCAGGGATTCATGCTGGGATTTGTGGTCCTTTACTTTTGGGGGGATGTGACCCCCCAAAGTGAAGGGGTACAGGTCCCAGCATGAGCCCCTCGGAGCCGAGGATGTGACACCCCCCCCCAACTAGTTAAGGACTTGAGGTCCCAGCATGAACCCGTGAGATCTAAGGATGTGACCCCCCAAAAATGAAGGGCTGCAAGTCCCAGCATGAGCCCGTGAGATATGGATGTGACCCCCCAAAAGAAAAAAAAAAAAAATAATATGAAGGACTGCAGGTCCCAGCACGAGCCCCTCAGAGCTCATGACACACCCCCTCCCCTAGCTAGTCAACTAGTGACAGACTACAGGTCCCAGCATGAACTGAAGAGACCTCAGGGATTCATGCTGGGACTTGTAGTCCTTCAATTTGAGGAAGTCACATTTATTAAACAGGAAGGGGTGGGGCAAACTTACATGGGGGCCCCGATTTTGGTGTTGCCTAGGACAGCAGATTACCGGATTGTGTAAAATGGGACATCGATCCCACACAGTCACTGCTGCTAAGCAATGCCCACCAGTGTCCCCTACCAGAGCCCATCAATGATGGGAAAAAAAAAACAAACTGTTTTTTATAGTTTGTTATAAAAGTTTGCAAATCCCCCCCCTTTCAAAATGTTCTGTCTTTTTTTGTTTGTTTAAAGGGGGGAGGGGAGTGCCCAGTATTGAAGGGGTTAAATCTACTTGGCTACAAAATCATTTTATTTTGCACACATGGAAGTCATTAAATAGAGAAATAAGTGTAAATCCAAAACAAAAAAAACCACACACAAAAATAAAAAATCTTCTATTTGCTCCAATGTAGATTTTCGGGCCCCAATGATTGGTGGGGGGATGGTCTCGGTAATCTATTGAACATTTCATACTATTAGTTTTCTCTAATCACCAGTTCCCATCCCATGAACACCATTTAGTGAAATAATCATAGTGATGACTGGTGAGAAGATGTAGAGAATGGGAATTTCCCGCACATAGATGGTCACAATAGCGCACAGAACTGTTGCTCGGGCTGCTTGTAGTTGTCAGTGAGATGACTTTCTTCTCATGAGGAGATGTTCCTGATTTGGAAGGTAAGTGTGGGAGATGTCTTCATGTTCCCGGGGTTTGATGTGTGAAATGTTGTGTTTAGTGATCCTCAGCACACACATCACTTCCTGTTTCTATACACAGGAGACTTCCTGGATTTCTACATCTTCCTGTATATACAGTGTGGGAAGTGTATATATTATATATACATTTTATCCAGAGCTCCACAAACTGTTGTGTAAAATAAAATCCTGTATAGTCCTAATGACCTCTCCGCACGTCACCCAGCAATCCTCACCCCTCCCCCCCATACATACTTGTCTGGTTTTTGGTGGCCTCATCCTGGTGGGGTTCACATGTCACCCCATCAAAAGTTCTCCATTCACAGAAAATGTCACCGATGAGTCCTCTCTGGTCACATTTGTAACCGTTTTCCCTGACAGATGAGTGTCTCCACATGTCACCATTAAAGGCCAAATCCCCTCCCCCCCTATGTACTAATATACCATTAATGTACCTCTGCTGCAAAATCTACACAATTTCTGTACCTGAGAGAAGAAGACCTTCCCTGCGTGTTTCCTATATTTCCTATAACACCTCATCTCTTGCTGGTCTGTAGATATCAGACTGAGAAGCCAATAAGACACAGGAAGGAAGTCAGCTGACCTCATTAGTACACACCTGTGTCTCCCCTCCCCCTCCCAGCAGATCACACCCCCTCCCAGCAGATCACACCCCTCCCCCCTCCCAGCAGATCACTCCCCTCCCCCCAGCAGATCACTCCCCTCCCCCTCCCAGCAGATCACACCCCTCCCCCCAGCAGATCACACCCCTCCCCCCTCCCAGCAGATCACACCCCTCCCCCTCCCAGCAGATCACACCCCTCCCCCCTCCTAACATATCACACCCCTCCCCCCAGCAGATCACACCCCTCCCCCCCAGCAGATCACACCCCTCCCCCCCAGCAGATCACACCCTTCCCCCCAGCAGATCACACCCCTCCCCCCAGCAGATCACACCCCTCCCCCCAGGTGCACACTTACAATACAATTGATCAGTGATTCCTGATTCTCTCTAAATACAGACATTTGATTCCTTCATTCCATCTTGCATAGATCTGTTGATCTGTAGAGTGGAGGAGATGAGAGATCAGATAGCAGTCTATGTGGATAGAGATGTAGTATTGGAATCAGGAGAAACGTGTCCCGAGTTCTGTAAAGCTCAGCATACACTATACAATCTGATTGTACAATCTCCATCAATTATGTAGTACAAGGGCCTGCCTGATTGGATACACAGAGATCGGTGAGCCGGTGTGTCCTCCCATTATATAAGTTTTGGTAAATCTGAAGGAGATTGTACAATCAGATTGTATAGTGTATGGACACCTAAAATGAACTATTTGCTAACGACTCCCAATCCTTGTTTGCTTCATGTCAGGAAATACAACAACATTTTCTAAATACAAACCCACTTCAGTAACATTTAAGCCTCATACACACAATCCAGATTTATGGCCATAATTGTCTGACGGACGTGTTGGGTGGGATAATCTGACCGTGTGTATGCTCCATCAGACAATTATTGGCTGAATTAACAACAACAAAAGTTGGCTCTTCATGCTCACCAATTGTTGGGCAATAAATCTGTTACGTCGGTTTATCCGATCGTGTGTACGCAAGTTGGTCCAACTAAAATCCGATGTACAAACACGCATGCTCCGAACCAATGTTAAACATCAGCCAACAATAGCAGAATTTGCCCAAAGGGTGGCGGTAAAGAGCTGAAAAACCACGTGGTTTGGTGAATGTTGGATGAAAATGTTGTGCCGTGTGTATGCTGAACAAGTTCACGGCCAACGCCCTTCAGACTAAAATCCACGGAAAAGTTGGTTGGAAGTCGGATCATGTGTACGAGGGTTATGGAAGTTAGGAGCTGTGCTGCCTGCCCCAAGGGGGGGTAACAACACAAATCTGATTGGTAAATAAAATCAGTGTGGCCCCTCCCCCAATCCAGGCCACGCCCCTAGGTCTCTATTATACCATCAATCTTTTTATTGTGTAAATAGAATTGAATTAGAATGTTGTCTTCTAGTTATAGATGTCTCTCCTTTCATCACAGTCCTCCTATATATTCTTCTTCTAGATCTGATCAGCGCAATGGCTGAGTGGTCAGCACTCCAGGTGAGCTGCACTCAGGTCATGGGTTCAAATCCAGACTACTAGCACTCAGGTCACGGGTTCAAATCCAGACTACTAGCACTCAGGTCATGGGTTCAAATCCAGACTAGCAGCACTCAGGTCACGGGTTCAAATCCAGACTACTAGCACTCAGGTCACGGGTTCAAATCCAGACTAGCAGCACTCAGGTCATGGGTTCAAATCCAGACTAGCACCCCCCAGTCACGGGTTCAAATCCAGACTAGCAGCACTCAGATCACGGGTTCAAATCCCAACCACAGCACCACCTACCTGGAGTTTATCCTGGTGGATGGAAAAGTGACAGCCAATATGCAAACACCTAAGGCAGGTTCACACATGTCCAATACGGTTGGAGCATTTCCTAAGCAGCGGTTCAGATACAAACCTTTGGAGCCGGCGGCCTCCAGCATCTTTAAAATTGCCAGCAATAAAAAAAATCTAGAAAGGAAAAACAAAAAAAGGCGGGGGGTACACCCCAATCCATACCAGGCCCTTTTGTGTCTGTTACAGATTTTAAGGGGAACCCCCATGCCAACTTTTTTTTACCAACGACACGGGTATCCCCTCAAATCCATACCAGACCCTATAGGCCTCTTTCAAACTTGTACGACCTGAAAGTAGTGCGACTTTGATGTGACTTGACATGCCTGTGTAATCTTGAGGTCTATGGACATCAAAGTAATACAAGGACTACTCTGAAGTCGCACAGATATGAACGGTATTCATTGGAAATCATGGGGTACAATTTGTCATGTGACTTTGTAGTCTCAAGTCACAGGACAAGTCACACACGTGTGAAAGGGGCCTTCTCCAAACATGCAACCTGACAGGCCACGAAAAGGGGGGGCAAGCAAACTCCGCCCCCTCCTGAACCTTACCAGGCCACATGCCCTCAACATGGGGGGGGCAATCGTTCACCAAAAAATCTAATAATAATAATATAATATAATTGGCATTTATTGAACTTTTATAGTTACATCTCTATTATATTTCAAATATGTTTTAATGTTTAATTTGTATTTTATGAGAATATTGAGTTATATATATATATATATATATATATATTCTTTAATCAATCTAAATGATTGTATGGTGTATGGCCAGCTTAGATTTAGAACATTTAAGCTGGCCATACATTATACAATTTTCTTGTACAACTTTCCTTTAGATTTACCAAAACCATATAATATAAGGTCAAACCTAAAAACTTTCAATGTGAATGCAATCAGGCGGGCCCTTGCACTACATAGTTGAAGGTAAATCCAAAGGAAATTGAATAAGAAAATTGTATGGTGTATGGCCAGCTTTAAGCTGGCCATACACCATACAATTTTCCTGTTCAATTTTCTTTAGATTTACCTTCAACTATGTAGTACAAGGGCCTACCTGATTGCATCCAAATTGAAAGTGTTTAGGTTTGACCTCCTATTATATGGTTTTGGTAAATCTAAAGGAAAGTTGAACAGGAAAATTGAATAGTGTATGGCCAGCCTTAGAATACTCGCTGCTTTGCAGTGACCTTTATGTGACCTACTGGCCCCGCCCTCTTATTACAAGGTAGTGAAGTGTCCGGAGATCCCGAGTTGTGAAATCTGCTCAGCAGCGCCACACCAGGTTACTTTGGAAATGACATCTAATGAAAGCATTGAAGGGAAGTAAAGTGTTCCTCCTCCTCTCCCCTCCCCCTCTCCAATCTACACAGTTCAGACAAAAGTGCAGCTCATGACAAGTGTCAGGGGAAAGAATGTTTAATAACTTACTTATAATAATAATAATAAGATCTATAATAAGATCTATAATAAGGTCTATAAATAGATCTATAATAAGATCTATAATAAGGTCTATAATAAGGTCTATAATAAGATCTATAATAAGATCTATAATAAGGTCTATAATAAGGTCTATAATAAGATCTATAATAAGATCTATAATAAGATCTATAATAAGATCTATAATAAGGTCTATAATAAGGTCTATAGTAAGGTCTATAATAAGGTCTATAATAAGATCTATAATAAGATCTATAATAAGGTCTATAATAAGGTCTATAATAAGATCTATAATAAGGTCTATAATAAGATCTATAATAAGGTCTATAATAAGATCTATAATAAGATCTATAATAAGGTCTATAATAAGATCTATAATAAGATCTATAATAAGATCTATAATAAGGTCTATAATAAGATCTATAATAAGATCTATAATAAGGTCTATAATAAGGTCTATAATAAGATCTATAATAAGATCTATAATAAGGTCTATAATAAGGTCTATAATAAGATCTATAATAAGATCTATAATAAGGTCTATAATAAGATCTATAATAAGGTCTATAATAAGATCTATAATAGGGTCTATAATAAGGTCTATAATAAGGTCTATAATAAGATCTATAATAAGATCTATAATAAGATCTATAATAAGATCTATAATAAGGTCTATAATAAGATCTATAATAAGGTCTATAATAAGATCTATAATAAGTTCTATAATAAGGTCTATAATAAGATCTATAATAAGGTCTATAATAAGATCTATAATAAGTTCTATAATAAGATCTATAATAAGATCTATAATAAGGTCTATAATAAGATCTATAATAAGGTCTATAATAAGATCTATAATAAGGGCTATAATAAGATCTATAATAAGGTCTATAATAAGATCTATAATAAGATCTATAATAAGGTCTATAATAAGGTCTATAATAAGATCTATAATAAGATCTATAATAAGATATAATAAGGTCTATAATAAGACTGACCTGTATCTCCTCTGGATATCTCCTATACCTGCACGAATTAGGAGATATCCTCCCTGTATTTGCTGACGTCATCGTCACATGTGCACTGAAGCAATGGCACATATGTTCATTGAGTGTGCCATTACCGCGCGCATGTGCGGGAGTGACGTCATTGTGGCGTCTAGCTCATTATGCCTTGGTCTTACAGGCGTTAGTTTTTTTTTAAAGTGGGTTTATACCCACTTTAATGTTTATTGTATGTGAATGTTTACAATGGAGGGATTATAATCACTCTGTATTGGTTAGAACGTTATTGAAATGTCTCAAGGGATTTGCACAGCGGTGTTGGGATGAATTTGCACAGCAGTGTTGGGATTTGCACAGCGGTGTTGGGATGGTGTTGGGATTTGCACAGTGGTGTTGGGATTTGCACAGCGGTGTTGGAATTTGCACAGTGGTGTTGGGATTTGCACGGCGGTGTTGGGATTTGCACGGCGGTGTTGGGATTTGCCCGGCGGTGTTGGGATTTGCACAGTGGTGTTGGGATTTGCACAGTGGTGTTGGGATTTGCACGGCGGTGTTGGGATTTGCACGGCGGTGTTGGGATTTGCCCGGCGGTGTTGGGATTTGCACAGTGGTGTTGGGATTTGCCCGGCGGTGTTGGGATTTGCACAACGGTGTTGAGATTTGCACAACGGTGTTGAGATTTGCACAGTGGTGTTGGGATGCAGTTGGTTCACAATTATCCCAGAGTGATGGAACCATATAAAACATTCCTCCCCATTGGCAGTCACTGGCAGTGATCTTTATATCCTTCATAATGCGGCATGAAGAGGATAAATAACACGGCCGCTGTCCACTAATACTGCATGAAAGGGGCTCATTAAAGAGATTTGTAAACCTCAGTTTTAGTAACAACAGAAGTGAGATGAGGCTCAGGTAAGTATAGTGGGGGTTGGGGGGAAGCTCTACACAAAAGGTTTTTATAACATGAATGTGTAGTATGGATTAAGGTGAGAAGAACCCGCCCAGCTTTACAAGCACTTTAACTCTTCAATGGGTCATTAATGGAGCACAAAGGGGATAATTATCACTGATGATAATACAGACATGACCAGTGTCAGTGATAATGAACCCTTCATACATCATTAGTGGTCAGGAGGAATGTTTATTAAAGATGAGTTCCAACCAAACGTGGAGCTTTAAGCCCTCCTCACCCTCTTACATCCCACATTTGGGGTGTCATATTTTTTTGGGAGGGGGAGTGCCCAGATACCACGTCCGCTCGGGCTGCCTAGGTGACTCCAGCGGAAGTTCTCCTCTCTCCTCTTTCTGTAAAGTCCTTCTAGACAGAGAACCTGTTATTATATAAAGAACCGAACATTAGCATATAAGCACTTAGTCATGTCATTTCATCATTAGTAAATCATATCATTATTTTTATCCAATGAATATGTCCATACAGGAAATGTAACAATTGTGCTGCCCCATAAGGATTATAGAGGTCCCGGGACTGAAGGGACAATAGTGATTGTAGTGTAGCGCCCCTCAGTGGGCTACTAGTGTTAGGTAAATGTAGTTTTTGGCCTCCCTGTAATCAGGGGGAGCGGTGATCGTTTGTTAGTGCCTGTTCTAGGTTCTGCTGACATAAATTTGAGGTTAAATATCTGCTACAGAAAAGAGGTTTCCCCCATTCAATGGGACTTTAAAGGCTCAGAGAGGAAACATAGATTTATAAACTGAAGTTTTATTATTAAAGAATTACATACAAAAGGTAGTAAATATATCAGAAATAGTACACAGTAAAAAGAAGGGGTACACAATGGCACAATGCAAAATCACACAGTATCAGTATTGGTATCTACATGCAGAGGTTGCATGGGCATATCCGACGCGTTTCAGAGTCACTTGGCTCCTCCCTCAGGGATAGCTCTGCAGATAGTGTGGATATAGTAAAGTTCCTCCAAACTGTCACACCAGTAAAAAACATCAAAGTTGTTCAACTGTCATCACATCCATAACCCCCCCATATTCCCACCTGGATGTGGAGCAGGCGGGGAGGGTGGGAGCCTCAACCAAGCGGGGGTCAGTTCAGCGTACACTGAGGCCACCTAATGTGGATGTGCCTGTAGTATCCAGATAGGGAGCTGTTCAAGACAGGTCAGAAATACATAGGTGACCACCAATAAACAGAGGTATATAAGCACACCAGGGGGCATCTAACACAGCTCTAATTATTGGACTCCTGCACCATGTCACACCGTACATCTAATGGTCAGCTGGTGAAGGATCAACTATTTTCCCCGCATCCCACTGAATTCTGGGATATAGGGGGTGGAGGAACTTAGACCCTGGCCAGTATATTCATACTTCTTCAGCCAATCCCTGGTCAGGAGAGTGAGTGACCAGCAGGGGGCTGAGAGGGGTATAAATAGGCTGGGGCTTGGAACGGCTCTCTCTTGTTCCTGGAGGAGTAAGACCCATCCTGAGGGCTGTGGTACTCCTGGGAGAATACCTGTGGGGTCCTGGCTCCTGCTTGGACTGGAGGACCTCTGGCCTAACCTCCCGAAGGAACACAGAAATCTCATCTGAGGATCCAAGACACAGACAACATGTACAGAAGATGACTGATACTGCAGGTGGCAACACACCATACAGGACACCGTGAGGACCTACCATGTGGATTCCAGGTAGACATGTGCAGAACAAAATCATGTGTTTAGTTTTGATTCGTTATTTACATAAATTTGTTTAGTTAATTTTGTTTCATTCGTTTAATTCGTTTTCGGGATTTGTTTTGTTTATTTGTTTTCGTATCGATTCAAAAAGTTTTCAAAACAATTTTGAATAGTTTTCAAATTTGAAAATTTTTCCAAAAATAATAAAATTGATTAGAAAATAAAGGAATAGAATAGAAAATAAATGTTTTTCTATTCTGTTCCTTTATTTTCTCTTCTATTTTATCATCTTTGGAGATGGAAAACTATTTGAATTTGAAAAGTATTCGAAAACAATTTGAATTCGAATTTCATCCGAATTCGAATTCCGTTATTTCAGATTACCGTATATACTCGAGTATAAGTCGAGGCCCTAATTTTGTCCTGTGCGTGTGTCATGTGTTCTGTGTATATGTGCATGTGTCATGTGTCCTGTGTATATGTGTCATGTGTCTTGTGTATATGTGTCATGTGTCATGTGTCCTGTGTATATGTGTCATTTGTCATGTGTCCTATGTATATGTGCATGTGTCCTGTGTATATGTGCATGTGTCATGTGTCCTGTGTATATGTGCATGTGTCCTGCGTATATGTGTCATGTGTCCTGTGTATATGTGCGTGTGTCATTTGTCCTCTGTATATGTGCATGTGTCATGTGTCCTGTGTATATGTGCATGTGTCATGTGTCCTGTGTATATGTGCATGTGTCCTGTGTATATGTGCGTGTGTCATGTGTCCTGTGTATATGTGCATGTGTCCTGTGTATATGTGCATGTGTATGTGTCCTGTGTATATGTGCATGTGTCATGTGTCCTGTGTATATGTGTCATGTGTCCTGTGTATATGTGCATGTGTTATGTGTCCTGTGTATACTGTATGTGCATGTGTCATGTGTACTGTGCATGTGTTATGTGTCCTGTGTATATGTGTCATGTGTATATGTGTCATGTGTTATGTGTCCTGTGTATATGTGTCATGTGTCCCGTTTATATGTGTCATGTGTATATGTGTCATGTGTCCTGTGTATATGTACATGTGTCATGTGTCCTGTGTATATGTGCATGTGTCATGTGTCCTGTGTATATGTGCATGTGTCATGTGTCCTGTGTATATGTGCATGTGTCATGTGTCCTGTGTATATGTGTCATGTGTCCTGTGTATATGTGCATGTGTCATGTGTATATGTGCATGTGTCATGTGTCCTGTGTATATGTGCATGTGTCCTGTGCATGTGTTATGTGTCCTGTGTATATGTGTCATGTGTATATGTGTCATGTGTCATGTGTCCTGTGTATATGTGTCATGTGTATATGTGTCATGTGTCATGTGTCCTGTGTATATGTGTCATGTGTATATGTGTCATGTGTCATGTGTCATGTGTATATGTGTCATGTGTCCTGTGTATATGTGTCATGTGTCCTGTGTATATGTGTCCTGTGTATATGTGTCCTGTGTCCTGTGTATATGTGTCATGTGTATATGTGTCATGTGTCCTGTGTATATGTGCATGTGTCATGTGTATATGTGCGTGTGTCATGTGTCCTGTGTATATGTGCATGTGCATGTGTCCTGTGTATATGTGCATGTGCATGTGTCCTGTGCATGTGTCATGTGTCCTGTGTATATGTGCATGTGTCATGTGTCCTGTGTATATGTGTCATGTGTCCTGTGTATATGTGTCATGTGTATATGTGTCATATGTCCTGTGTATATGTGTCATGTGTCATGTGTCCTGTGTATATGTGTCATGTGTCATGTGTATATGTGTCATGTGTCCTGTGTATATGTGTCTATGTGTCCTGTGTATATGTGCATGTGTCATGTGTATATGTGCGTGTGTCATGTGTCCTGTGTATATGTGCATGTGCATGTGTCCTGTGTATATGTGCATGTGCATGTGTCCTGTGCATGTGTCCTGTGTATATGTGCATGTGTCCTGTGTATATGTCATGTGTATATGTGTCATGTGTCCTGTGTATATGTGTCATGTGTCCTGTGTATATGTGTCATGTACCTGTGTCCTGTGTATATGTGCATGTGTCATGTGTATAAGTACCTGTGTGCATGTGTCCTGTGCATCCTCCATGTGCTGCTCTGCACTGATCAGCGTGTGCGGCGGCCATTCACTGTTCAAAAGCCGCGCCTCCTCCTCGTCCATGATAGGCAGAAAACATTTCCCAGCAGTCAGTGTACAGCCTATCACGGACATTCTCTCATCCTCATACCACGGACGAGGATGAGAGAATGTCCATGATAGGCTGTACACTGACTGCCTATCACAGACGAGGAGGCACGGCTTTTGAACAATGAGAGCCGAGAGCCGCTGCCGAATGTAATGTATCGCACGCTGGCCGCCGTCTGTCTGCATGACACGCTGATCATGTAGGCAGATGGCGGTGACTCGTGTATAAGTCGAGGGGGACACTTTCAGCCCCAAAAAAGGGGCTGAAAAATTCCACTTATACTCGAGTATATACGGTAGTTTAAATTTGGTACTATTCTAATTCCGAAATTTGGATACATCTGATTTTCCAAATAACGAAAATTCGTCCAAATTTTAATTCAGGACAAAACGAACCGCACATGTCTAATTCCAGGGACAGCAGAGCTCACAGCACTACACTCAGGATTATACTTCTGCTGAAGACTTCCTGTCTGGAATCTAGTTACCCTTCACATCAGGGCCATTTTTAAGGCAGGGCAAAAGGGGCAGCTGCCCTGGGCCCTGTCATTGTTGTGGGGCCCAAAGCAGCTGCCTCATACTTGCCAAGTATCCTGGTTTAAATTACCTCGTCCCTTGAGGTTTTAGTCCTGTGCTGTGTCCCAATATCTCAGTGTGAAGTGCTGCTACCAATGCTGCCCAGCTCTGCCCTATTGTTGTGTACAGATGACTCACCTGCAGATCCTGTGTTTACATGTAAATTACCGGCATTCATATGTAAATAGCGGTGGCATTCATATGTAAATAGCGGCGGCCAGTGGCATTGATTTGTATATCATGCCCCCCTGAGGTCATATCCACAGTAATCTTTAGCAACCAATCAACAAACAGAAATCATGTGCTGTAACCTCTAGCAACTAATCAGTGAGCCATAATGTGTGCTGTAATCTCTAGCAACCAGTCAGTGAGCGGTAATGATATACTGTAACCTCTGGCAACCAATCGCAATGGCTGTCTGATCTTATTCAGTAAACTGATTTTGAGTCTAGCTGCTATTTATTGTATGTCTCAGAACAGGTGGAGAGTAAAACTGCATGGGGGGCCCCAAGAAAAGTTTTGCCCAGGGTCCAATCAATGTTAAAGACGGCCCTGCTTCACATCCAAGAGGGAGGTTCTCACCCAGATTTAGTGTCCTCCATTAGACACTGACAAAAAATTTGTACGTTATCATTTCATTTGTTTTTTTGCTTTTTTCAGAAATTTGTAATTCGGAAATTCAGAATTTGAAAATCCTAAAATTCTGATTTTTGAATTTCCAAATTTTCGATTGTCGGATTTTCAAATTTCCGAATTTTCTAATTTCGAATTTTCGAATTCTGAATTTCCGAATTTTTGAATTCCGAATTCCAAATTCCAAATTTCAGAAATTCGAAAATTTGGAAATTCGAAAATCTGAAAATTCGAAAATCTGAAAAAAAGAGAAAAATCACTAAAATTCTAAATAATAACTAACTATTAAATTATAGGTGTTGGAATTTCCTTTTAAAATTTGGTTGTCTTGGAACGTAACGCATACAAATTTATATGAAGTTACGAACTTATCTGAAATAACGAATGCTGCATCTAAACAAATGGAATGGAACAAATTAATAATAAATAATAATAATAATAATAAAAAGGTTTTATTATTATTGTTATGTATTATTATGAAAGCGTTATGTTCCATTCTTTTAGATGCGGCATTCATTATTTCAGATAATTCGTAACTTTTCATCCTTATTTTCGAATTTTCAAATTTCCAAATTTTAGAATTTACAAATTTCCAAAATTCAGAATTTTCCAATTTCAAAATTTCGAATTTCTGAATTTTTACATTTTGGAAATTCGGAAATTGAAAAATTTGGAAATTCAAAATATGTCGGAATAAACGCATTTGTCAAAATTAATTAAAAACTAACTTGGAACTAAACGAATTGCACATGTCTGTCCTTCATTACAGTTTATTAGACATTTTGGAGTATCCTAAAACTTCCCCTCCCCCATCCCAGTTTTTTAAGCAAATAAACTACAAAAGGACATCCAAGGCCTGATCTATGACTTGATGGTGGAAATGCGTTGTGCCTGGCTGCTCTGGGCCTATCAGGGAATAGAACCTGGGACCAAGCAGCAGGACCAGTCTCGGGTCTGTGCTATACTAGTAATAGTCCAATCTGTCTGATTGTTATATCTATATCCAATCATTGATCAATATTCCCATATACAGAGCCGAGGATTTCCACTTCCTGAGACTGTATACCCCTCCCCCGTCACCTGTCCACACTACCACACCCACACCACAATCCCCGCCCCTCCACATCATAACCAATAGGAACAAGACTAGCACTGGCTGTATTCATAGTGATAATCATCACAGCCAATCACAGTGAGGGGGAGGAGCAATCACAGATCCATGGATTGGTCATGTAAAGGAACCTGTGAGGACAGAAATGTCGGAATTCTCATTGTGGATATTAAAGTGTGAGTCTAGACAAATCCTATTGTTCTAGATTTGGATGGAGTGGGGGAGGATTAGAACCCCTGACAGGTTTTTACTGTTATCCGGGGCTCCATTAGAGAGATTTCTCCTCACTTCCTGTCCTGGTGACAACAATTTATCAGACAGGAAATTAGGGAAAATCTACAACAGGGACACAGACAGAAATAAAGATCTGACAGGGGTTCTAATCCTTCCCCTACTCTACTAAAGAAGAGGATTTTTATTTCAGTGTTGCTGTTGGAGAGTTCCCCTCACTTCCTGTCTGGTAAAATGTTGTCACAGGAACAGGAAGTGAGGGGAAATCTCTCTAATGGAGCCCCAGATAGCAGAAAAAAAATCTGACAGAGGTTCTAATCCTCCCCCACTCCATCCAAAGCTGAAAATACCCCTTTCTTCTATAGATAGACAGTGATGGTGGAGACCCCAGGGCCGTCATCCTGATCCTGGCTACACTATGTAGTGTGTCACTGACCCAGAACAAGCATGCAGCCAGTGAAGGCTGAACAATCTGACCTCCTGCATGCTTGTTCCTGGTCAGTGACACACTAGGTAGTGAAGTGAGGTTTAGGATGAAGATGATGGCCCCGGAACCTGCAGCTTTATACATAAATCACTCATGTTTCCTGTCCTCTGCTTCCTCCTATTGGATGAGTATTCCACCAATCGCCAATCAGATAATCCACCTTGTGATGTCTCTGGGCAGATCTCTCACTTCTGATTCCCCCCACATATCTTTATACAATCTCCCTCTACCCCCCATACACATACCCCAGCATGGAGGGGCTCAGTGAAGGTGGTGGTGAAGGTGTGGAGATGTCGGATCGGGTCACACAGATCATAAAAGGAGATCCGCCCGGCCTCATAATCCAGATCTATCCTGACTCTCCCACTGGAGACATCGCCGGGTAATGGGGTCTTATTACTGTCATGTATCACTGAGAGCTGATCACCCCACAACTTCTCCAAACACCAGGACTTCTTATTATCTCCAATCCGTGACTGATCTCCTCTCCTGTCTATACTGGGGTAACACATCCCGACTCTCCAGAACCATGACCTCCCGACATCCACTTCCCAGTAATGTCTCCCTGAGGAGAACCTCTGACTGCTCATCACCTGATGATACTGAAACCTCTCTGGTGTTTCTGGGCGATTCTGATGTGATGAGAAGGATGCAGTTTTCCTGTCATCGGATATATGTAGCTTATTACCAGCTGTCCTCACATCCAGTAATATGTCTGTAACCCCCCTCTCTACATTTACCCCAGACATGATATCAGATAAACCTGTGTGTAATGTGTGTGAGATCCCCCCCACATCCAGATCCCCTTCATCATGGAGGAGTTTATCATGTCTCTCTCTGTCCTCATCATCTCCATCCTCAGTATCACACAAGTCACCTGTGTCTGATTCCTGTAGGACAGTCAGTGGATCCGTCATGTTACACAGCTCCTCAATGTCCCCCATCTTCCTGGACAGATCCTCCTTCTTTATTTCCAGATCCTGGACCAGATCATTGATTATCCCGGAGATCCGCTCTGCCTGCCCGGAGATTTCCCTCAGGACTCTCTTCTCCAGATCTTCCAGACGTCTCCTGAGGTATCTGAACAGGACAGTGACTCTCTCTGTTTCATCATCTGCTTCTCCTTGTACTTTCCTCCTGTGTTCCTGCAGACTCTGGACTCTTTTCTCCATCTCCTCTCTCTCTGTCATCAGTTTCTGCAGAACATTCCTCAGTTTCTTCTTCTTCATCTCAGAGGCTTCATCCACAGTCTCCACCTGGTGTCCCCGATGTTCTCCAGCCAAACTGCAGGACACACAGATACAGGTGGAGTCCTCAGTGCAGTAATACTCCAGGATCTTCTTATGGACGGAGCATTTCCTGTTCTCCAGGGAAGTGGTGGGGTCACATAAGACGTGTTCTGGTGACTTGCTGTGGACTCTCAGGTGATTGTCACACAGAGAAGCTTCACAATGCAGACAGGATATCACAGCAGGTACAGGAGTGTGAATACAGTAAGTACAGAAGACCCCGGACTCCTCCTCATCTGGCTGAGCAGACAGGAAATTCTCCACTATGTTCCGTAGTGTTATGTTCCTCTGAAGGACGGGGCATTTCCTGAATGTTTGTCTACATTCAGGACAGGAATAACCTCCAGACCTCTCCTGTGTATCCATCACACGACCAATACAGTCCCGGCAGAAGTTATGTCCACATTTCAGGGTTACAGGATCTGTATAAATGTTCAGACAGACGGAACATTCCAGCTCCTTCCTCAGATCAACAGACGCCATCACTGAGAGCAGAAGAGAGAAATGAAACTGAAAGTATCTGACACTCATTAACCAGTTCTGTACATTCTTACAAAGGGAGGGGCTGAGACACGTAGTCATAGGAACTTTCATACAGAGGAACACAGATAATACAATATCTCACAAAAGTGAGTACACCCCTCACGTTTATGTAAATATTTTATTCTATCTTTTCATGTGACAACACTGAAGAAATGACACTTTGCTACAATGTAAAGTAGTGAGTGTACAGCTTGTATAACAGTGTAAATTTTCTGTCCCCTTAATAGGGATGAGCTTCGTGTTCGAGTCAAACCCATGTTCGACTTGAACATCGTGTGTTCGCCCGTTCGTCGAATTACGAACGATATGGGCCGTTCATGCCAAATTCGAGTGGCGCATCATGGCCCATAATTCAGTGCGGCATCGCAGTGCATTGCTGGCTGATGATTGGCCAAGCATGCACTATGACCTGCATGCTTGGACAATCACAGCGCCGTCTGTACAGAGAGCCATAATTGGCCAAAGCGGTGGTTTAGTACATGCCCCACACTATATAAAGCTGTTCCTGTTATTCTCTTCCTACTGATAGGCAGGCAGGTGTTTTTACAGTATATACAGCTACCTGAAGAAAATTGCTGGTATTCTTCTGATCCTATTAGTACAGTACAGGCAGCTGCAGTATTTACAAGTTAGTGTAGTGCGTCCTCTGCACAATGTGCACCTAAAGATACCTGAAGAAAATTGCTGGTATTCTTCTGATCCTATTAGTACAGTACAGGCAGCTGCAGTATTTACAAGTTAGTGTAGTGTGTCCTCTGCACAGTGTGCACCTAAAGCTACCTGAAGAAAATTGGTAGTGTTTTTCTGAACCTATTAGTACCACAGGCAGCTGTAGTATTTACAAATTAGTGTAGTGCATCCTCTGCACAGTGTGCATCTAAAGCTACCTGAAGAAAATTGGTGGTGTTCTTCTGATCCTATTAGTACAGTACCGCAGGCAGCTGCAGTATTTACAAATTAGTGTAGTGCGTCCTCTGCACAGTGTGCACCTAAAGCTACCTGAAGAAAATTAGTGGTGTTCTTCTGATCCTATTAGTACAGTACCGCAGGCAGCTGCAGTATTTACAAATTAGTGTAGTGCGTCCTCAGCACAATGTGCACCTAAAGATACCTGAAGAAAATTGGTGGTGTTCTTCTGATCCTATTAGTACCGCAGGCAGCTGTAGTATTTACAAGTTAGTGTAGTGCGTCCTCTGCACAGTTTGCACCTAAAGCTACCTGATAAAATTGGTGGTGTTCTTCTGATCCTATTAGAACAGTACTGCAGGCAGCTGCAGTATTTACAAGTTATTGTAGTGTGTCCTCTGCACAGTGTGCACCTAAAGCTACCTGAAGAAAATTAGTGGTGTTCTTCTGATCCTATTAATACCACAGGCAGGCAGCTACAGTATTTACAGTTAGTGTAATGTGTCCTCTGCACAGTGTGCACCGAAAGCTAACTGATAAAATTGGTGGTGTTGTTCTGATCCTATTAGAACAGTACTGCAGGCAGCTGCAGTATTTACAAGTTATTGTAGTGTGTCCTCTGCACAGTGTGCACCTAAAGCTACCTGAAGAAAATTGCTGGTGTTCTTCTGATCCTATTACTACCACAGGCAGGCAGCTACAGTATTTACAGTTAGTGTACTGCGTCCTCTGCGCAGTGTGCACCTAAAGCTACCTGAAGAAAATTGCTGTTGTTCTGCTCCTATTAATACCACAGACAGGCAGCTACAGTATTTACAGTTAGTGTACTGCATCCTCTGCACAGTGTGCACCTAAAGCTACCTGAATAAAATTGGTGGTGTTCTTCTGATCCTATATTAATACCACAGGCAGGCAGTTACAGTATTTACAGTTAGTGTACTGCGTCCTCTGCACAGTGTGCACCTAAAGCTACCTGAATAAAATTGGTCGTGTTCTTCGGATCCTATATTAATACCACAGGCAGGCAGTTACAGTATTTACAGTTAGTGTACTGTGTCCTCTGCACAGTGTGCACCTAAAGCTACCTGAAGAAAATTGGTGGTGTTCTTCTGATCCTATTAGTATCTCAGGCAGCTGTAGTATTTACAAGTTAGTGTAATGCGTTCTCTGCACAGTGTGCACCTAAAGCTACCTGAAGAAAATTGGTAGTGTTCTTCTGATCCTATTAGTACAGTACCGCAGGCAGCTGCAGTATATACAAATTAGTGTAGTGCGTCCTCTGCACAGTGTGCACCTAAAGCTACCTGAAGAAAATTAGTGGTGTTCTTCTGATCCCATTAATACCACAGGCAGGCAGCTACAGTATTTATAGTTAGTGTAGTGTGTCCTCTGCACAGTGTGCACCTAAAGCTACCTGAAGACAATTGCTGTTGTTCTGCTCCTATTAATACCACAGGCAGCTACAGTATTTACAGTTAGTGTACTGCGTCCTCTGTACAGTGTGTACCTAAAGCTACCTGAAGAAAATTGCTGTTGTTCTGCTCCTATTAATACCACAGACAGGCAGCTACAGTATTTACAGTTAGTGTACTGCATCCTCTGCACAGTGTGCACCTAAAGCTACCTGAATAAAATTGGTGGTGTTCTTCTGATCCTATATTAATACCACAGGCAGGCAGTTACAGTATTTACAGTTAGTGTACTGCGTCCTCTGCACAGTGTGCACCTAAAGCTACCTGAATAAAATTGGTCGTGTTCTTCGGATCCTATATTAATACCACAGGCAGGCAGTTACAGTATTTACAGTTAGTGTACTGTGTCCTCTGCACAGTGTGCACCTAAAGCTACCTGAAGAAAATTGGTGGTGTTCTTCTGATCCTATTAGTACAGTGGTTCTCAACTCCGGTCCTCAGGGCCCACTAACAGGCCAGGTTTGCAAGATAACTGAAATACATCACAGGTGATATAATTTGCTGCTCAGTGATTGCAGTATTCTTGTCTGTATCTCCCCAAGGTAATACTTAAAATCTGGCCTGTTGGTGGGTCCTGAGGACTGGAGTTGAGAACCACTGTATTAGTATCTCAGGCAGCTGTAGTATTTACAAGTTAGTGTAATGCGTTCTCTGCACAGTGTGCACCTAAAGCTACCTGAAGAAAATTGGTAGTGTTCTTCTGATCCTATTAGTACAGTACCGCAGGCAGCTGCAGTATATACAAATTAGTGTAGTGCGTCCTCTGCACAGTGTGCACCTAAAGCTACCTGAAGAAAATTAGTGGTGTTCTTCTGATCCCATTAATACCACAGGCAGGCAGCTACAGTATTTATAGTTAGTGTAGTGTGTCCTCTGCACAGTGTGCACCTAAAGCTACCTGAAGACAATTGCTGTTGTTCTGCTCCTATTAATACCACAGGCAGCTACAGTATTTACAGTTAGTGTACTGCGTCCTCTGCACAGTGTGTACCTAAAGCTACCTGAAGACAATTGCTGGTGTTCTCATACTAATAATACTACAGGCAGGCAGTTGATTCTGCTAGCTGCAGTATCAGTATATATATACATCCCAGCTTTGTGCAGCTACATCTCTCTGCAGGCCATTAGTATGGCTGGAAGGCCGACAAGGAGAGGCAGACAGTCACAAGCCAATAAAAGAGGGCAAGCAGGCTCTATGTCTAGAGGCAACAGTGCTTGTCATTGAGACGGTGCATCCTCATCAGCGTGTGGCCGTGGGACACGCTTGTCCTTTTTTTAGGCAGCTGGCCGTGTTGAGCCGCAACATGCGGAAGACTTGGTAGAGTGGATGACCAAGCCGTCCTCATCCTCCCTCACCCAGGCTCAGGGTACTTTGTCTGGCAAAGTAGCTGCCAACGCGGCCTCTTCCCTCAAATCAGGCGTTGTATACGCTGGAAGCTGTGATGCGTAGCTGACACACTGCAATACTTGATACAAACAGGGGTTTCCTCTCCTCTTGCCTCAGTATATTACTCTGGTCTGCACACACCCGGGAGGGACGGGGGTTGGTGAGATTTTATGTCCCAGTAAAAGGGACTTCCAACAAATAATACCCATTAGTGATAATCATTATGTTCCTATGATAACAACTATACCAGCAACAATGTCCAATATTATTCCAATTTGGAAAGTTTTAAAGTAATTCAACGAAACATATCAAAAATGAAGTGCTCTTTTTTGCTACATCCCTGAAGAAGGACAAAAATAGTATTTACTCCGAAACGCGTTGGGTGTGAACAAGAGCCCTCGTACAATTAGTTGTTTGGAAACAATACTATTATTTATTGTTCTTGTAATATGTTCCGTCGAATGTATGATTTAGTATGTTTTTAATCTATGTGATGTTAAAATAAAAATCTTTTTTACTCTTTACACTTTTTAACATGTACTCAATATTTAAATTTGTTAGCAAGTGCCGGTAAAGTCCACTCAGGGGAATTGTCTTTTCTCATACATATGTAATTGGATGTGGCACTGCTCCCTTTTGGCCTAGGGAAGCTAATCACCCTATCTATCACACAGGAAGAGGAGGGGGAGGAGGAGGATTGTGTCAGTACGGAAGTGGAGCCTGGCACTTAGCATCAGCAGCAGTCTTTAAGAGATCAGTCCCAAGAAACACATGGACTTGTACGTGGCTGGGAGGAGGTGGCTGCAGACCATGTCGTCCTTAGTGACCCAGAGGACTCCGGACCGAATGCCTCAGCAAACCTACGCTGCATGGCCTCCCTGATCCTGCAAAGCCTGCGTAAGGATCCTCATATTCGTGGTATCAAGGAGAAGAACCAATACTTGCTGGCAACCCTCCTTGATCCCCGTTACAAGGGTAAGTTTGCGGACCTTATCTTGCCGTCGCAGAGGGAGCAGAGGATGAAACATCTTCGAGAGGCCTTGCAGAAAGGTCTGTGCAACGCGTTCCCAGAGACTGGGAGGTTACAAACTCCTGTTTCTGGACAACGTGTTGCTGAGGCTTCGGTCAGTCAAAGAAGGAGCGGTGGAGAAGGTGGCCGTCTGACCGATGCGTTCAGACAATTTTTTAGTCCGCAGCCCCAAGGTATGATCGGTTCCAGCAACCATCGCCAGCGTCTGTTTTACATGGTGCAGTAATACCTAGGGGCAAGATCTGACTTGGACACCTTTCCCACCGAAAATCCTCTGGGTTACTGGGTCTTGAGGATGGATCACTGGCCAGAGCTTGCACAGTATGCAATTGAGCTACTGGCCTATCCTGCATCCAGCGTTCTTTCGGAACGCACATTCAGTGCTGGAGGCTTTGTAACCGATCACAGGGTGCGCCTGTCCACCGACTCGGTCGATCGACTGACCTTCATAAAAATGAATCAGTCTTGGATCACCACCAGATACCAAGCACCTGATGCTGATGTAACCGAATATTTTTTTTTTGAAATGTCAGATCCCTTCAAGACTGCCTATGCTGATGCTGAGTGACTAACCTGTTATGCTGAGTGACTATCCTCTTCCTCCTCAAAGATCATGCTGATAGCTTGGAAGAATATTTTTGGTTCTGGACAAAGCCACCAGTGTCTAAGGCCCAATTTTTCAGCCCATGTTTAACAGGGGCGTGTAATTACAATTTTTGATGCAATACTTTGCAGCAGGGCTCGTTCCTGCTTTCCAACTAGAGTGTCTGTGAGGGGTTGCAGTGTTGTGGCACCAGCACCAGTGCCTAAGGCCCAATTTTTCTGCCCCTGTTCAACAGGGGCATGTAATTACAATTCTTAATCTAATATTTCACAGCAGGGCCCTGTGAGGGCTTACAGTGTTGTGGCCACAACAACACCTAAGGCCCATATATAGGGCAGGCCCCTACTTTCAAACATCCAACTTACAAACGACTCCTACTTGCAAACGGAAGGAGACAACAGGAAGTGAGATGAAATCTACCCCTAGGAAGGGAAATTCTCTCCTGTAAGAGTTAATATGGGAGAAACGTTTCTCCTTTCCACTGATGCTTTATCACCAATCCTTGTTTTACAAAAAACCCCAAATTTTCAAAAAACTTTTCTCATTGGGACAAAAAGTGAGGTGAAATCTTCTGAAGAGGAGCACAAACAGCAAAACAAATGTCACAGGGGTGATAACCCTTCCCTATGTTTTCCAAAAGGCTTAAAATAGATTTTTTGGCTGGAGCTAAACACATTAAAAATGTACCAGTTCAAAATTACAAAGAGATTCTACTTAACAACAAACCTACAGTCCCTGTCTAGTTTGCACCGCCTGTATACTGCTGTTCAGAGTACAGAGCCTGTATACTGCTGTTTCCTTTTTTAATTTGGGTGCGGGGTTCCCCTTAATATCCATACAAGACCCAAAGGGCCTGGTAATGGACTGGGGGGTACCCATGCCATTTGTCTCACTGATTTTCATCCATATTGCCAGGACCCGACATTACATTAAAGCCGCAAGCAGTTTTAAATGACTTTTAAATGACTTGTTTTCCTTTAAAAATTTTATTTTGTGCAGGGACTGTTCTAAGCACAGGAAACACGCGCCACTTTACAGGCATACTATAGACACCCCCCAGGTACGATATTTAAAGGAATATTTCACTTTTTTTTTTTACTTTAACCACTTCCTGCCCGGCCCATAGCAGATGACGGCCGGGCGGTGGTTCAGTTATCCTGACTGGGCGTCATATGACGTCCAGCAGGATAACATGGCGCCGCGCGCCCACGGGGGCGCGCATCGTGGCGATCGGTGGATCGGTGTGTCAATCTGACACCCCGCTACACCGATCTTGGTAAAGAGCCTCCGGCGGATCAGCCGTGTCCAATCACGGCTGATCACAATGTCAATAGGAAGAGCCATTGATCGGCTCTTCCTCATTCGCGTCTGACAGACGCGAGTAGAGGAGAGCCGATCGGCGGCTCTCCTGACAGGGGGGGTCTGTGCTGATTATTTATTAGCACAGCCCCCCCTCGGATCACCACACTGGACCACCAGGGATCGCCACTAGGACCACCAGGGAAGGGGCAACATGTGGATGGCCAGGTATGTACCCCATGGCCATCCACACGTGCCCAGTGTGCCCAGTCAGTGCCCAATCTGTGCCAATCAGTGCCCACAAATGGGCACTGATTGGCACCATTATGTTGCAGTGATGCCCAGCCAAGCCACCCTTAGGGGCATCAGTTCAAACAATCAGTGTCATCAGTGCCACCCATCAGTGTCCATCGGTGCCACCTGTCAGCGCCCATCCATGCCCATCAGTGCCCACTTATCAGTGCCCATCCATGCCCATCTGTGCCAACTATCAGTGCCACCCATAAGTACCCATCAATGCCACCTACGAGTGCCCATCAATGCCACCTACGAGTGCCCATCAGTGCCGCCTATGAGTGCCCATTGGTGCCACCTATGAGTGCCCATCAGTGCCGCATACCAGTGCCACCTATCAGTGCCCATCAGTGCCACCTATCAGTGCCCATCAGTGCCGCCTATCAGTGCCCATCATCAGTGCCATCAGTGCCACCTCATCAGTGCCACCTCATTGGTGCCACCGCATCGGTGCCCATCAGTGCCGCCGTATCAGTGCCCATCATTGAAGAAGAAAACATACTTATTTTAAAAAAATGTTAACGGAAACAAAGAAAAACATTTTTTTCCAAATTTTCGGTCTTTTTTTATTTGTTGCGCAAAAAATGAAAAACCGCAGAGGTGATCAAATACCACCAAAAGAAAGCTCTATTTGTGGGAACAAAATGATAAAAAATTTGTTTGAGTACAGTGTAGCATGACCGCGCAATTGTCATTCAAATTGCGACAACGCTGAAAGCTGAAAATTGGCTTGGGCGGGAAGGTGTCTAAGTGCCTGGTATTGAAGTGGTTAAGCATTATTAAAATCACTGCTCCCGAAAAAACGGCCGTTTTTAAAACTTTTTTTGCATTGATACATGTCCCCTGGGGCAGGACCCAGGTCCCCAAACACTTTTTAGGACAATACCATGCATATAAGCCTTTAAAATGAGCACTTTTTCGAACGTTCGAGTCCTATAGACGTCAATGGGGTTCTAACGTTCGTGCGAATTTTCGGTCCGTTCGCAGGTTCTGGTGCGAACAGAACTGGGGGGTGTTCGGCTCATCCCTAGTGGGGATATTTAATATTGAGATGAAGTGGGATTATTATTGTTTTCTATGGAATGACAGAAGGGAACGCCCATAGAGAATATTGGGAAGTAAAATAGAAACTCATTTTCAGGCAAATCTGAGAAGCTCAGCAGATTGTCCGCCGACGTCATCGGTCACAATGCCATACTATACCATGCTGACTCTCCGATTTGACTCTTCCGGTATTTTTTGTGTATGGAGGAGCCACAGACTCCGCCTCTTGCGGAATGCCCTGGGTTGTCTACCCGAGCCTCCATACCTCGAAAATAAGACATTTAAAATATGTGCGAACGACCGGGCGACCGCCAAGAGGAGCGTCGCCCAGCACAGTTTCGCCGTTTGCCCGTGTTTTGCTTTTTTCTCCTTTGCGGCTTTACCACAAGGAACCTCGCCTGGTCCCTTTACCTCAGGCACCGTAATCTGCCTTCTGGCGCCTGTGATAGCGGTCCCTATGCAGTCATCATCGTGAACTGAAATACAGCCAATGGACGCGCCTCTGTGAGACACGTAGGGAGAAGCTCGATATCGTGCAAATGTAGACAAGGGTGTGATATCATTTTTTGGCCCAGTCACAAATTTTTGCACCGTCCGGCGTTTGCACAAGGAATTTTTAATTGAAATGTTTGCATTCCTGGCTGCAGAGGTGCAAACAGCCACCAGGTGTCATAAAGGAGTTGGTTTTAGTTGTCATTTCAAATATCAGCCACTAGATGTCACTGTTGTATTAACTTTCATTTGATTGTGTTGTAAGCACTAGAAAAGACTCAAATACTTTTTTTAAAGATTGATGAAATGTTATCAAGTCCTGAACTGGTCAGTATAAAATTACATCTGTATGATTTATCATTTTGTGTTTAGAGGGTTTGGTTCATTTTGTCATTTAGTTCATAAAAATGTTACATTTATATTTTTGGTTGATCGCATATATTATAAAATATTATTTACTGTTCCTTATTTAGTGTAACTATTCCTTATGTTTAGTGATTACACAACCACTCATTGCTTTTCTATATCTTTTTGCTAATGTCTAATCTACTTTTACTGCCTGATCAAAAATAACCAATAAATATTATATTTGAGAAAAAAATAATAATATGAACCTAGAACATTTGGGAGCATAAAGGTGAGCTGTCACCTAGGGAGAATAAAGAGAACATGTCATGTATAGGAGTATAAATAGCACTTGTAATGTATAGGACATTAAAGAGAACCAGTCACCAAAAAAAAAAAAAATGAAAAAAGTTTTATATCTTGAAAGCCAGAAGACTCTAAAATATTTGATCTCTGCCAGAACCAAAAAGGACTCAGGATTTGGGCAGTACAGTAGCTTTGTGATCAGCACTACTGCCATACAGCCCTAAGGTTCCTGGCATGGAGTGAGGATCTTCATTCCCCACATCCAGAGGAGTAGCTAGTCTAGAACCTTCAGTGCCGAGACCCCATGAAAGGCCCCCCTGACCTCGGACACCGGGGACCTTTCCACCAATCCCTTTACTCCTGTCATGGGGCCCTTTATTACGGACCCGCAGAAGGACCCTTTCCCATATCCTGCAGCAGGCCCCCTTTCTGCCATCTTGGGTAGGGATGCCACCCTTTCTTCAAGTCAAACTCGAGCATTTTAGCGTCTCTCAGGGATACCACATGGAGGTATCTAGCAAGGATGACCTGATTGGTAGGCTATACCTTAAGATATCATGAATCAGGCTGAAAGAAGTTAAGTGAGGTTTATTAGGACAAATAACACAATTCTGACACCAACACCCAGGGGCGTCGGGAGGGGGTGGCTAGACGTGGCTCTAGCCCCGAATGTGACCCCGAAAAGCCCCGAGTCTCGGCCATTTATTTTAAAATTATTAGCCCCGAGTCCCCCATGAAAGTGCAGCGCCGCACTGCGCATGAGCGAGCACAAAGTCCGGTCACGCGAGCTGCGGCGCCTAACTCCGAGTGACCGAGACTATTGGACGTCACACGGTCCCGCCCACGATCCCGGCATTGGACCAGTGAGACATCCATCATAGGCGCCGCGCTGCCATGTCCTATGATGGACATCACACTGGTCCAATGAATGCCAGGATCGTGGGACGTGTGACGTCATTCTAGGCACGCGCGGCCGGCCCGGAGAGACACACTGCGTCTGCGCACGGCCACGGCGGGATGAAAAGCGCGCACTTGCACTTGAGTCTTGAGGACCGATCTGACCCCGAGCGGCGAGCATGGCCGAGTGACATAGCAGGTCCTGCCCTCTGGAGCCTGCAGTGCTTATGATGGACGTCCCACTGGGCCAATGCCGGGACCGCGGGACATGTGACGTCCATCATAGGCGCTGTAGGCTTCAGAAGGCGGGAATTACAATGCACTACGAGATCCCCGCTCGGCTCTCCTCTCCTGTCATGGCTCTGGCTGCCTGGAGTCACCAGTGGAGTGCCTGCTGCAGTGCTATCTAGTCTACTCTACTCTGATGGGCACGCCACACAGTACAGCTGAGCTGCAGGAGGACTCAGAGGTCACGTCACGTGAAGTCTAGTCAGGTAGGTCACTCAGTGTGTGTCAGGTAGGTCAGTGTGTGTCAGGTCAGTATATGTCAGGTCAGTGTGTGTCAGGTAGGTCAGTGTGCGTCAGGTAGGTCAGTGTGCGTCAGGTAGGTCAGTGTGTGTCAGGTAGGTCAGTATATGTCAGGTCAGTGTGTGTCAGGTAGGTCAGTATATGTCAGCTCAGTGTGCGTCAGGTAGGTCAGTGTGCATCAGGTAGGTCAGTGTGCGTCAGGTAGGTCAGTGTGCGTCAGGTAGGTCAGTGTGCGTCAGGTAGGTCAGTGTGTGTCAGGTAGAGTCAGTATATGTCAGGTCAGTGTGTGTCAGGTAGGTCAGTATATGTCAGCTCAGTGTGTGTCAGGTAGGTCAGTGTGCGTCAGGTAGGTCAGTGTGCGTCAGGTAGGTCAGTGTGCGTCAGGGATGACCCCCCCACCCCCCCCAGTGCCAGGCGCGGACCTCGGGCTGAAGCCCCTGGTCTTTTTGCCACCTAGCAACGCCCCTGCCAACACCAGTAAACCATAAACAATATAAGTGACACTGAAACATGAAAGTTCAGCAACCCAAATAACAACTCAATAATAGCCTCTTGGTGCTGCCTGCCTTTGACTCTAGCCTCTTGGTGCTGCCTGCCTTTGACTCTAGCCTCTTGATGCTGCCTGCCTTTGACTTTAGCCTCTCGGTGCTGCTTGCCCTTGACTTTAGCCTCTCGGTTGACTCTAGCCTCTCGGTCTGCCTGCTCTTGACTCCAAGCCTCTCGGTCTGCCTGCTCTTGACTCCAAGCCCCTTGGCCTGCCTGCCCTTGACCCCAAGCCCCTCTGCCTGCCTGCCCTTGACCCCAAGCCTCTCTGTCGGCCTGTTCTTGACTCAAGGCTCCCCTCCAGCCTCCCCTTCGCTCGCCAAGCTGAACTATGACCCTTAAGCCCACAGGCTGAAATAAGTTAAATGAGGTTTATTAGGACAAATAACACAATTATGACACCAGTAAACCATAAACAATATAAGTGACACTGAAACATGAAAGTGCAGCAACCCAAATAACTGGCTATGTAGGTCAGAACTGGACAATAAACAGGGGTAGCAGGGAGCAAGGTACAGGGAGCTGGAAGAAGGGAACAGGGTGCAGGGTACAGGGAGCTGGAAGAAGGGAACAGGGTGCAGGGTACAGGGAGCTGGAAGAAGGGAACAGGGTGCAGGGTACTGGGAGCTGGAAGAAGGGAACAGGGTGCAGGGTACAGGGAGCTGGAAGAAGGGAACAGGGTGCAGGGTACAGGGAGCTGGAAGAAGGGAACAGGGTGCAGGGTACTGGGAGCTGGAAGAAGGGAACAGGGTGCAGGGTACAGGGAGCTGGAAGAAGGGAACAGGGTGCAGGGTACAGGGAGCTGGAAGAAGGGAACAGGGTGCAGGGTACAGGGATCGGGAAGAAGGGAACAGGGTGCAGGGTACAGGGAGCTGGAAGAAGGGAACAGGGTGCAGGGTACAGGGAGTTGGTCACAGATGCAGGTACAAGAGAAGTACCCAGGAGCAGGTCCAGAAACAAAGATCAGGCAGGGACCATCCTCACAGGAAGAACACTGAAGAACTGAACTCCAGTTAAGGGAACAATTGTATACCTTCCATCAGCACTTATTTACTGGGGCATAAAGCAAACAATGAGAAGCTACATCCTCCTTTCCTCCTTCCCATCAAGGGAGGCAGCTTTACATTCACAAGACCCCACATTTCTCAATGAAGCAGCCTTACAGTATCCCTCAGATCTTTTTTGATAGTACAGATAGTACAGACAGCTAGGGATGGGCTTTATGTTCAGGTCGAACATGAATTCGACTCTCACATTGGCTGTTCGCCCGTTCACCGAATAGCTAACCATTTGGGGTGTTTGCAGCAAATTCGAAAGCCACGGAACACCCTTTAAAAGTCTATGGAAGAAATCAAAAGTGCTAATTTTAGAGATTAATATGCAAGTTATTGTCATAAAAAGTGTTTGGGGACCTGGGTCCTGCCCCAGGGGACATGAATCAATGCAAAAAAGTTTCAAAAACTGCAGTTTTTTCGGGAGCAGGGATTTTAATAATGCTTAAAGTGAAACAATAAAAGTGAAATATTCCTTTAAATTTCGTACCTGGGAGTGTATATAGTATGCCTGTGAAGTGGCGCATGTTTCCCGTGTTTAGAACAGTCCGAGAGCAAAATGACATTTCTAAAGGAAAAAAGTAATTTAAAAGTACTCGCGGCTATAATGAATTGCAATGCAATACACATTGAAAAAAAACGGCATGGGATTCCCCCCCAGTCCATTACCAAGCCCTTTGGGTCTGGTGTGAATATTAAGGTTGAACCCCGAACCAAAATTTAAAAAAAAAATTGCATGGGGGTCCCCCCAAATTCCATACCAGGCCCTTCAGGTCTGGTATGGACATTAAAGGGAACCCCGTGCCAAAATTTTAAAAAAATGGCTTGAGGGTCCCCCTCAAAAGCCATACCAGACCTGAAGGGTCTGGCATGGCTTTTAAGGGGAACCTCGCTCCAAATTTTTTTTAAAAATGGCATCGCGGTCCCCCCAAAAATCCATACCAGTCCCTTATCCGAGCACGCAACCTGGCAGGCCGCAGGAAAAGAGGGGGGACGAGAGAGCACCACCCTCCTGAACCGTACCAGACCACATGCCCTCAACATGGGGAGGGTGCTTTGGGGTAGAACCCCAAAGCACCTTGTCCCCATGTTGAGGGGAACAAGGGCCTCATCCCCACAACCCTTGCCCATTGGTTGTGGGGGTCTGCGGGCGGGGGGACTTATCGGAATCTGGAGGCCCCCTTTAACAAGCGGACCCCCAGATCCCAGCCCCCCGTGTGAATTGGTAATTGGGTACAAATGTTCCTCCCCTGCTTCTTCCTCTATCTTCCTCTGCTTCATCCTCTGAATTGTCAAAAACTGGCTATTGTCTTTTTTTAAATTTTTGACACTTTTTTGTGAAATGGTAGGGGTACATTTGTACCCCATTACCAATTAACACAGGGGGGACTGGGATCTGGGGGTCCTCTTGTTAAAGGGGGCTTCCAGATCCCGATAAGCCCCCCACCCGCAGACTCCTACAACCACCGGGCTAGGGTTTTGGGGATGAGGCTCTTGTCCCCATCACCATGGGGACAAGGTGCTTTGGCTCATGTTGAGGACATGTGGCCTGGTATGGTTCAGGAGGGGGGGTGCTCTCTCGTCCCCCCCTCTTTTCCTGCGGCCTGCCAGGTTGCGTGCTCGGATAAGGGTCTGTATGGATTTTTGGGGGGACCCCACACCATTTTTTTTTAATTTTGGCGCGGGGTTCCCCTAAAAATCCATACCAGACCTGAAGGATACGGTATAGATTTTGAGGGGGACCCCACGCCATTTTTAAAAAAAAATTTGGCCGGGGTTCCCCTTAATATCCATACCAGACCTGAAAGGCCTGGTATGGAATTTAGGGGGACCCCCCACACCATTTTTTTTTTAAATTTTGGTTCGGGGTTCCCCTGTGGGGAATTCCCATGCCGTTTTTATCACTGAACTTTTATGTGAATTGTCAGACCGGCAATTAATTAATAGCCGCGAGTAGTTTTAAATGACTTTTTTTCCTTTGAAATGTCATTTTGCTGTCAGACTGTTCTAAACACAGGAAACATGCGCCCCTTTACAGGCATACTATAGACACCCCCAGCTATGAAATTTAAAGGAATATTACACTTTTATTGTTTCACTTTAAGCATTATTAAATCACTGCTCCCGAAAAAACGGCCGTTTTTAAAACTTTTTGCTGCATTGATACATGTCCCCTGGGGCAGGACCTGGGTGCCCAAACACTTTTTATGACAATACCATGCATATAATTGTTTAAAATGAGCACTTTTCATTTCTCCCATAGACTTTTAAAGGGTGTTCTGCGGCTTTCGAATTTGCCGCGAAAACCCCAAATTGTTCGCTGTTCGGCGAACTGGCGATCAGCTGATGTTCGAGTCGAACATGAGTTCGACTCGAACTCGAAGCTCATCCCTAGTGCTCAGCTGGAAAAGCGAAACCGCATTCGTTTTCTATAGACAAGCGACTAACTCTGTAGGATCCATCCGTTTGCCTGCTGAACTATGCAGTCCTCTAAGGTGACCCTTCTCTGAGCATGACCAAATGTCCAATTCCCTCTTTTACAGAGCGAGTGGATATTGTTTTTAACCCTTTGCTTTCCAACTTTTACACTGTACAGGACGCCAAGGATGGGTCCTGAATGGGGTGCTATGTGGCACCAGTGTTTAAGTTAGGATCCCTTTAAGGGAAGAGAAACTGATGAGATGGATTACCAGAGATGAAACGGTGGTGAATATCCGAGGTCTTGGCCCCAGGATGACAGAACTATGCTGGAAGAAATTTTCGATTAGTGGTGTTACCAACAGGCAGAAGGAGATCGCTTGGATGGCCTTTCAGAGCTGTCTGCTGACTAGTGTTTTCCTGAAAGCAAGAGATCTGTGCAGAGTGGAGATGTGCCCGAGGGAAGAATGTGCCGATATGGAAACAGTGGAACATGCCTTGGTTGAGTGTGCCTTTGTTCGAAGGGTGAGAAGAAGATTGGTTCCCTTTTTGGATGGGGTACTTGGTATTAAGGATGTGGACTTTAGTGGTTGGTTCTTTGGGTTGGTGGAGGGAGATCAAGACAAGCAAAGAAGAACATGGACTTTTATGGCGGTGTTGAGAAGTGATGTGGGACGTAAGATGCTGGGAAGTAAGAGGGAAGCGGATGGTATGGAGTGAGGACTTCATGAACTTGTGCTTGGCTAAATTGTATGTGGCTTTGTTGGTGGATAGGAGATGGATGGGGGAGGAGGAAGCGGATGTGTTTTGAGGATGGGGGAGGTGGAAAGGATGGGGAGGGAGGGATTGTATTTTTATTATGTGATTTAGTATAAATTTTAATGCCTTTTTTTTCCTGTAAAAAAGAAAAATACTGAGAGTTACAGGAATTTACCGTACCTGAATGCTGATTGAAGCGCAGTACTAGAAAGAATCGGAGGTTGGTTCTTGATGAAAGAATATTGTACACTGGAATCTGATGGGGGGAAAAAAATCCATCTGTTTGCCTGCTGAACTATGCAGTCCTCTAAGGTGACCCTTCTCTGAGCATGACCAAATGTCCGATTCCCTCTTTTACAGAGCGAGTGCATATTGTTTTTATCCCTTTACTTTCCAACATTTACACTGTACAGGACGCCAAGGATGGGTTCTGAACGGGGTGCTATGTGGCACCAGTGTTTAAGTTAGGATCTCTTTAAGGGAAGAGTGTGGGTACTCGGGGGGTCACCATAGGTGGGTGAGGAATTTCTGGGTTAGCCATGTTAAGGAGAACTGACTCGCAGTCCTCTCTGTATTAATAGAGAGGTATTTGGGACCAGAGGTTTTGAGCCCCTAACGTGACATTTCGGTGAGAAATAAATAAATTGGTTGGATAATGCACTAGGCCAGTGCACCCCATTTTCTTTTTCTATTCTCACAAAAGGGCCTCCACCCCTGACTACAGGGATTCCAGTCTCCAAAGGTCTAGGAGCCTCTGGGAAGCAGCACTTAAACCAGAAAGTAGTATTCGGTGTGGTGGTGTGAGAAGGAGTTGGGGAGAGACACCTGTTTGGAGTAATAGGCAGACTGGGGCTGTGCTGAGCCCGGGGTAAAGTCCCATCTATGAACCGGGTTTCATTATATTTTGTACTTTTGTAGACAAGCAGACTTTTTGTGTGTTGCACTTTGTTTTGCTGCTGGAAGCATTTCTTTGTGTTTGCCTTCAGAAAAAGTAAACAGCTTTTAGTTTGAAGTTAAATGGCTTTGTACATGGCGCTGTGGAGCTACAACCCCCAAACTTTACAATGCTTAGATGGTGGGGCAGTTTTGTGTTTTCACAGCACGAGATCCACAGGAGATGGACCAGGTGTGACGAGCCACAATGCCCATAACGCTTTCAAACATTATTAGGCAACCCTTGTGTTGGGAAGCTTTACCATTTTTGATGACATTGTGCAACCAACCAGCCGGATCCACTTGGCCAGGGCAGCTGTTAGGCTGAATGGGTCCCCTTGATGTCTATCTGGCAGGACCCCCTCCCTCTACCCCAAAGCAGACAGTCATGAAGAAGGTGGTGGCATGGACTGTGTGCAATGAAGAACGATCTGTATTATCATCTTCTTCTATATTTGATTTCATATTATCTGTTTATATTTAAATTTCTATTTTATATGTGTGTTAGATGGTCAGCCTGGCTTTTGTTTGTTATTTGTGTGATTTATGATCTATAACATATTGATTTTATGCACCTGTTTATATTTTTGTTCTAGACCCTCTGGTGTGTGTTCATCTCACATTGTTACTTAGAACAAGTGCTGCTGTGCTTCTCAATCCCTATTTATTACAGTATGAAATAAGGCCAACCTAACGCTCAGAGCCTGGGTTCAGTCCCCCCCCCCAACCAGACTTGCCAAGCACCTGGTTCTGAAGACTTCTTCTGTCTGGGGTCCTTGGGCAGTGCTTCTCCGGGGGGCCCCTCCTGGAGCTGGGAGTCTGGGGACCATCCATAGACTGGACCACATTTCATTTTGTAGTTGCAAGAAGCCCACAATTGTCTGTAGAATCACAAGCTCTTACAAACTGATATGAATGATTCTGAGTATGTTCTCTAGATCAGCCGTTTTCCCCCAGAGTGCCCTGGCAAAATATTTACCATAAATGTATACAGGCCAGCAGGTGGAACAAGCCTGCCTTATAGTGAAATAAAGCCACAGGTTTTCATTGTGCACCATTACCACCTTCTAGCCACCGGAGTCCTAACAACCAATCATCCTCCCTTTGCCCCTCTCTGTAAGCGCTGGGGTTACATTAGCTTAGCGATGGAGAAAAACTGAGGGAGAAGAGAAACCTTGGAATAATAGTCAGTACCAGCGTGTAAAAGTATAGTGGATTTGGGAAAATACATCACACCCAACGTTGGGTGTCCTTCGTGTGTGGATGACGATGTGTTATGTAAAACTAATAGAATAATGTTTTACATTTTAGAATGGGGTGCCCCGAGACTGTTCATAATTTTAGGGGGTGCCTTGACTAAAAAAAAAGAGGTTGAGAAGCAATGCTCTAGAACAGGGGTCTCCAAACTGCGGCCCGGGGGCCAGATGTGGCCCTTTGCTTGCTTTTATCAGGCCCTTGGGGCACTATGTCATCCATTGTTACCAATAATGAGGCATAATACCCCCTCCCCCACACTGAGACCAGTGAAGGGCACACTTCCTTCCAATTATACCAAAAATGGGACAATATTCCTCCCAAAGACACCAACTGGGCAAAATGACACCAATGATGGGGCACAATTCCTCCCAATGACATCACCGATGGGGCACAATTCTTACCACTGACACTAAAGATGACGCCATTGTTTATTCCCACTGACATTGGGACCTTTTCTACTCCCAATGACCACAGTCCCCCCCCCCAAGTCCGAGGAACAGTAAACTGGCCCCCTGTTTAGAAAGTTTGGAGACCCCTGCTGTAGACGATCATCATTACTGTGAATATAGTTTATATGAGATTGTTGTTGCTTAGAAAGGCCACAAGATGTCCCCATTGTCTGCAGGATGATCTCTTGTGAGTTGAACAAAACCTCCTATGAGCTTGTCTGCCCATTGTCTTAGGTTGATATTATTATGAATATACAGTTTATTTGATTTTGTAGTTGCAAACTGATGCCAAAAAAAGCCCACATTGTCTGCAGAATAATGAGATCTTACAAAGTCATACAAATACATTTAAGCATGTTCTCTAGATTAACATCACTGTAAATGGAGTTTATCTGAACTTGTTGTTCCTTAGAAAGGCCACAAGATGTCCCCATAGTCTACAGGATGAGCTCTTGTAAGTAAACCATCTCATGTGACCTCCTCTGAGCATGCTCCAGCTTGTCATTACTATGAATACACCTTTTTATTTGATATTGTAGTGTAAAAACAATGACAAATGAAGCCCACATTGTCTGCAGATTAATGAGCTCTTACAGACTCCTATGAATGCTTCTGAGCATGCTCTCTAGATTACTATTACTGTGAATGTAGCTGACACGAGGTTGTTGTTAGTTAGAAAGGCCACAAGATGTCCCCATTGTCTGCAGGATGATCTCTTGTGAGTTGAACAAAACCTCCTATGAGGTTTTATGCCTATGCCCATTGTCAGTAAGGGAAGGCGATGCAAACCAGCTAAAAAACTTTTTAGATAAACTAAATGCAAATGATGTAAACATTCGACTGTCATGGGATATAAGCGAGGGTAAGGTAACGTTCTTGGATCTGGATATCTTACAGGAAGATTCAATATTTAATACACAAACGCACTTTAAAAATGTTGACCGGAACAGTTACCTCCCATTAGAAAGTTGCCACCATAAAAACTGGCTCTACAATATCCCGAAAGGCCAACTGATGCGACTGAGAAGAAACTGCACGAAACTCCAAGTCTTTTACGAACAGGCAGAGAAAATCGGAGCTAGGTTTACTGTGAAAGGATATGACCAAGGATACATAAAGAAGAAAACCGCAGAAGTCGCAGTAATGGATCGCAAAACATTGATAAAGGACAAAACCCTACAAAATGCCCAACGGAGGGACCAGCGCTTATCCTCGACTATATGGCACAACACAAAAAGATAGAAAAAATAGTCAGACGCCATTGGCATATCTTGTTGACAGACCCACAGTTGCAAGAAAGACTACCTAAAAACCCCAGATTTATCTATAGAAGAGCACCATCAATTCGCGATAAACTGGTGAAAAGTGTGATAGAGCCACCAAGGAAACCCTTTACGTTTTTCTCAGGGAAAGGATTTTTCCCATGTAAAAAGGTGTTTCGCATGTCTAAGAACCAGACGCCCCAACGAGAAAGTGTTCCACTTTTCTTCTACATCAACGGGGGACACCTATGAAGTCCGTAACTTTGTCTGTTGCAATACAGAAGGGGCTGTATATGCCCTACAATGTAGTTGCGGTTTGCAATACATAGGCCGCACAAAAAGACCGCTCAAAGTTTGAATCAAAGAACATGTAAAAAATATCATTAATGGATCAAATGTATCAAAACATTTTCTATTATGCCACAACAAAGACCCCTCTCATTTAAAACTTTGGGGCATTGAACCCTATGTGAGGCACTGGCGGGGGGGACATAAGGTCAGGACCCTCAGTCAAATGGAGTCCAGGTGGATCTTCACCATGGACACCTTCTCGCCAAGAGGCTTCAACATAGAATTTGACTTGAACTGTTTCCTGAGTAACTTTTAAATACTGATCGTTTATATTTTAGAGGTTTTTTATTATCTGAGTTTTATACTTCTCCTGAATACTTCGCTACTATCCCCACACAGTGTTGACATGTAGGTGTGAGGCTGATATTACAACACAGTTTTAACCCCACCACTGTCCACTATGGAATCATGAGACTGACACACTAATTTTTATATATATTTTTTTATATCTCTAGGTGTATTATTGTATAGATTATTCCTCTGTATAATATTTATATACATATTTATATTAATATCTACATAGAATGCACAGCTATATACCTCCACCCTGCAGTAGCACTTTATATTACCAGACTGTGTATATGCTGTTTATATTTTATTGTATATAGATGCCTCTCCCTGACCGATCGGCCATGTATATATTTATTTTATATATACATTTGTTCTAGATTTTACATTTCGTTTTTTATCTTTGTCTTTTTATATTTTATAATAAAGAATACGGTTTTAATATTTATGGACTTTAGGTCCAATTTTATTATGGGCATACAACATAGCAATGGCCACCTGATTTGTCCATATATCAGCCCCTTCTCTTACTCTGTATTATGTTTAAGTTTTTTGCTCCCTGCCCGGATGTCGACCTGTGCATGCCGCTGTGATATCCACTGCTACACACAGGTGATCGGTCACCTGGTTGGCCGATATCTGATGTATATTCCCCCTTTGCAGACAGTTGAGATGTATGTGACTGCTGATTGGCCAGACCTGGCGTGGCTGCTATTGTACGGAGCCCGACCCCGCTACCGCGATTGGCTGATCTACATCTCAGCTGCGCCCACCAGCCTTAGGCAAAATGGCCGCTGCAACACTTCCTGGCGGCTCCGGGAAAATGGCCGCTCATTACAGTCTATGGGGAGATATTTAAGGATACTGATAGTGCCTCCCTGTATCCCCTGAAGAAGTCACGTGACCGTGACGTCACGCGTAGGGACGGGACAGGCACTCTATGACTATTGTTGTATTATGAGCTCGCCGCTCATCGGATCTCCACCCGGTTTTGAATGTTTGTTATGTGAGTACACATGATTTTTAATAAAAAGTGGTATATTTTCCATACAATATTATACTATTGTGGGCTTCCTTTTCTAATCTATCTGGGTGACCCCGGGACACTACTTGAAAGGACTAGACGCCCCCATAAGAGAAGTGACCAGGATAGGACCACATCTCCATCATCTCTCACAGCTGGTTGTTTCCATGGCTTCTACAAAGGCTGCCATGCCTCAAAGTGGCTATATGCGAGTACCCCATTACCCTCAGGTAAGGGGCCACTGCCCACCAGTGTGTGCGTTACTGCATGAAGATTTACCATCACCATCACTTATATTTTAGCACCAAGTGGATCACTCATTTTTTGTGGACTTTGAATAGATTATCATTTTCAAGCGGAGCACTATTTATATTTTATTTTTTGCATGCGTTATGTGCATGCATATGAATGTACCTTTTATCACTCAGCCATATTAGATTGTCACTGTATGTTATGCACTTTAAGCACAATTCACTTTGTATAGACACACACCTGGGAGTGTGTGGAGTTACACCAGGTATAAGCTAAGCCAGTCAGATACCCGTTACGTTTTAAGCTAGTTGCTATTCATATATTCTTTTATATACGTATATTTATTCTGTGTATTATGATGTATAAGCACCAATCACCTTTCACATATTGCGTGTGTTTTATTGCTAGCGTCAGCAGAACACCTGTATGATATGTATATAGTCAGACATATCATCACCATATATATTCTTATCACTGTCATTTTTTTTACTGGTACATTATTTATTTATATCTGAAATTATTTATTTTATCTGGGCTTGGAGGCACTCACTATCACTGAGTTATTACACGCATAACCATTGCCTACTTATAGGATTAGCGCAGCACCACATTTTATCCAATATTTTATAATATGTGCGATCAACCAAAAATATAAATGTAACATTTTTATGAACTAAATGACAAATGAACCAAACCCTCTAAACACAAAATGATAAATCATACATATGTAATTTTATACTGACCAGTTCAGGACTTGATAACATTTCATCAATCTTTAAAAAAGTATTTTAGTCTTTTCTAGCTCTTACAACACAATCAAATGAAAGTTAAAGCGGGGGGTCCACCTATCTATCTTTTTTTTTTTTTTTTTGGAGTTCATTTACAAACTTTTCTTCTCATGATTTTCTACTCACATGTTCTGTGTAATAAGTCCGCCTGTGTCCGATTTCGTTGTAAAGAATAACTTATAAAATTCACTGCAGGCGGTTTCCATCTTCATTGTGGGCATTTGAAGCCCACAAGCATGTATTTCCTGGATGCGGTGAATGCTGTGCTCCCAGCATTCACCGAGATGTTGTGATGACGCTGTTGCACAATGCATGCTGGGAAGCCTGAGACTAGCTCCCAGGGGACTGTGGGAGGTCTGGGAGAGGCTAGAAACACGCCTACTCCCATGGGAGGAAAACCAGGAAGTGCTAAGAAGATTAGAAAAAAAAGGTAATTACGGCGATTTAAATTTTTTTACACAGCATGTCAGCATCTAGGCAAGGAAGAGAATGCATAGAGATAATGTTCAAAATTTGGGTGGAACCCCGCTTTAATACAACAGTGACATCTAGTGGCTGCTATTTGAAATGACAACTAAAATCAACTCCTTTATGACACCTGGTGGCTGTTTGCACCTCTGCAGCCAGGAATGCAAACATTTCAATTAAAAATTCCTTGTGCAAACGCCGGACGGTGCAAAAATTTGTGACTGGGCCAAAAAATAATATTACTTTCTTGTCTACATTTGCGCGATATCGAGCTTCTCCCTACGTGTCTTAAAGAGGCACGTCCATGTGCTGTATTCAGTTCATGATGATGACTGCATAGGGACCACTATCACCCACGCCAGAGGGCAGATTACGGTGCCTGAGGTAAAGGGACCAGGCGAGGTTCCTTGTGGTAAAGCCGCAAAGGAGAAAAAAGAAAAACACGGGCAAATGGCGAAACTGTGCTGGGCTACACGCCTCTTGGCGGTCACCCGGTTGTTCGCACATATTTTAAACATCTTATTTTCGAGGTATGGAAGCTCGGGTAGACAACCCAGGGCGTTCCGCAAGAGGCGGAGTCTGTGGCTCCTCCGTACACAAAAAATACCGGAAGAGTCAGATCGGAGAGTCAGCATGGTATAGTATGACATTGTGACCGATGGCGTCGGCGGACAATCTGCTGAGCTTCTCACATTTGCCTGAAAATGAGTTTCTATTTTACTTCCCAATATTCTCTATGGGCGTTCCCTTCTGTCATTCCATAGAAAACAATAATAATCCCACTTCATCTCAATATTAAATATCCCCACTGACTATGGAGAGGATGTCGGGATGTATTGGATATGGGGACATACTACAAGGAATGACAGAAAGGAACGTCCATAGAGAATAATAGAAGAATAGATTTCAGTTGGTCACAGAACCATTAGACCCCTTTCACACTTGTGTGACTTGGGACTGTAGGTTGGGTTCTTATCTCATCCCTTAATCCTGAACACATATGAATTACACGGGTTCTGAGGATAATTTAATGCAGATAAGGCACCAAGTGAGTTTAATTACCACCTTAATCATCCACAGAACCCGGGTAATTATTATATGTTCGGGTTTAAAGGGATGAGGTGACAACCCTAGTGCAAAGTCACATGACAAGTGGTCCCCCATGATCTCCAATGAGCACCGCTCATATCTGTGTGACTTCAGATTAGTCCCTGTACTACTTTGGTGAGACTTTGATGTGACTGGAGGTCCATAGACCCAACATTACACAGGCATTGCTTCAAGTCATGTGACTTACATCAGAGGTTCTCATCTCCTGTTCTCAGGACCCACCAACAGGCCAGGTCTGCAAGATAACTGAAACACATCACAGGTGATATCATTTGCTGCTCAGTGATTGCAGTATTCTAGTCTGCATCTCCCCCAAGGTAATACTTAAAATCTGGCCTGTTAGGGGGTCCTGAGGACAGGAGATGACCTAGATCAGTGCTTCTCAACCCTGTCCTCAAGTACCCCATACAGGTCATGTTTGCAGGTTTTCCTTCATCTTGCACAGGTGCTTTAAATCAGAGTGAATGGTTTGGTATTTTGGAGAGATATTTTATCTAAGAGAAATTCCCAAAACATGATGTCCTGTTGGGGGTACTTGAGGACTGAGGTTGAGAACCACTTCCATACAGGTCATACGAGTGTGAAAGGGGCCTTAGTCCTACCGAATATATCCTTACATGACATCCTCTCCATATTCACTGGTGATCTTTAATATTGAGATTATTTGGGATTATTATTGTTTTCTATGGAATGACAGATAAATGATAGAAAGGAATGTCCATAGAGTATAATGGGAAGATGTGACCCAGAGTCAGAACCATTCACCGTACCCAATACATCCTCACCCGACATCCTCTCCATAGTCAGTGAGGATCTTCAAAACGGAGAGTAATTGGATAATAAAATTGTTTTCTAAGGAATGAAAGAATGAAATGTCCATAGAGTATAATGTATATCCACTTTTCTTGTAGACAAATCTGAAAGATATAAGAAGTAAAGGGACATGTATCCCTTCTGAGACCACGGCCTCATTCAGAGGCTTTGTCTTTATATAATAACACACACATGGGTAGTGGCGCAGCCTATTAGGTGTTTTTAAATAAAACAAAAGTCCATCTAAAAGTCCTTTGAGATAATCAGGAACGGAACAGTCCACTGTATCAGGGCCAGCCTTGCAGGGGAAGTGGAAGAAGACTCCAGACATGCAGAAAAAGAGAGAGAAGACACAGGCGCCTATGTAATCAGGCACATATGGATCCAATGAACCATGCTAACGTCCGTCCAGGCTGTGTGTTTGACCCTCGCCTCCCATATCCAGATGGTGTTGTTGGAAGTCCTGGCCAGCAGGATACTGTGGCGCTTAAGCGGGATCCAAACCCAGGGTTGGAGCACAGCTGAGGTCTGGTTGGAGAGGGCTGGACCGCAGCACTGGGAGTGATGGCGTCCCTGGTGTGCTCGCGACGTGTTTCGGAGCATGTGCACTGGGGAGATGTACACAGTGCACCCTCCTTTGTCAAGCTGGAAACAGCCTTTTATGTGCCTTGTAGACACTGCCATCTAGTGGAGAGAGTTCATTAATACTAATACTAGTATATTAACAATATATGTGTCCATATATACAGTATCTCACAAAAGTAAGTACACCCCTCACATTTTTGTAAATATTTTCTTGCAGCAAGCAGGATTTCTAACACCACAAGGGAAGTGCATTTAAATTCATGATATTAATTAAAAAGTTGAATATAATACAATTATATATAAAGAATATACATTATCTCACAAAAGTAAGCAGACCCTTCACATTTCTGTAAATCTTTTCTTCTATCTTTTCATGTGACAACACTGAAGAAATGACACTTGTCTACAATGTAAAGTAGTGAGTGTACAGCTTGTATAACAGTGTAAATTTACTGTCCCCTCAAAATAACTCAACACACAGCCATTAATGTCTAAACCGCTGGCAACAAAAGTCAGTACACCCCTAAGTGAAAATGTCCAAATTGAGCCCAAAGTGTCAATATTTTGTGTGGCCGCCATTATTTTCCAGCACTGCCTTAACCTTCTTTGGCATGGAATTCACCAGAGCTTCACAGGTTGTCACTGGAGTCCTCTTCCCCTCCTCCATGATATCACTGAGCTGGTGGATGTTAGAGACCTTGCGCTCCTCCACCTTCCGTTTGAGGATGTCCCACAGATGCTGAATAGGGTTTAGGTCTGGAGACATGCTTGGCCAGTCCATCACCTTTACCCTCAGCTTCTTTAGCAAGGCAGTGGTCATCTTGGAGGTGTGTTTGGGGTGGTTATCATGTTGGAATATTGCCCTGCGGTCCAGTCTCTGAAGGGAGGGGATCATGCTCTGCTTCAGTATGTCACAGTACATGTTGGCATTCATGGTTCCCTCAATGATCTGTAGCTCCCCAGTGTCGGCAGCACTCATGCAGCCCCAGACCATGACACTCCCACCACCATGCTTGACTGTAGGCAAGACACACTTGTCTTTGTCCTCCTCACCTGGTTGCCGCCACTCAAGCCGAACACCATCTGAACCAAATAAGTTTATCTTGGTCTCATCAGACCACAGGACATGGTTCCAGTAATCCATGTCCTTAGTCTGCTTGTCTTCAGCAAACTATTTTCGGGCTTTCTTGTGCATCATCTTTAGAAGAGGCTTCCTTCTGGGAGAACAGCCATGCAGACCAATTTGATGTAGTGTGTGGCGTATGGTCTGAGCACTGACAGGCTGACCCCCCACCCCTTCAATCTCTGCAGCAATGCTGGCAGCACTCATACGTCTATTTCCCAAAGACAACCTCTGGATATGATGCTGAGAACGTGACCTCAACTTCTTTGGTGGACCATGGCGAGGCCTGTTCTGAGTGGAACCTGTCCTGTTAAACCGCTGTATGGTCTTGGCCACCATGCTGCAGGTCAATTTCAGGGTCTTGGCAATCTTCTTATAGCCTAGACCATCTTTATGTAGAGCAACAATTCTTTTTTTCAGATCCTCAGAGAGTTCTTTGCCATGAGGTGCCATGTTGAACCTCCAGTGACCAGTATGAGAGAGTGAGAGTGATAACACCAAATTTAACACACCTGCTCCCCATTCACACCTGTGACCTTGTAACACTAATGCCCCGTACACACGGTCGGATTTTCCGATGGAAAATGTCCGATCGGAGCGTGTTGTCGAAAATTCCGACCGTGTGTGGGCTCCATCGGACATTTTCCATCGGATTTTCCCACACACAAAGTTGGACAGCAGGAGATAAAATTTTCTGACAACAAAATCCGATCGCGTCAATTCCGACCGTGTGTGGCCTGTTCCAACGCACAAAGTGCCACGCATGCTCAGAAGAAATTCTGAGACGGGACAGCTCATTCTGGTAAACTAAACTTTCGCAATGGATACAGCACTTTCATCACGCTGCAATGTTAAAAATGGTTTAATACAGCGCACTCTCTTCTTCTTTATAATGTGATAAGAATTAAGTAGTTTTGCTGCTCATATTCACACACACTTCTCACAAACTTTTATTTGTGTTTTTTTAGTGGGATTCCCTGAATATATTGTTATTAGTTGTCACATCCGACAGTTTTATATTATTTATTTATTTATTTATTTTTGGATTTTAAGCCTTTTTTTTTCTTTAATGTTTGGATTTTTTCAAAGGCTGATCTTTGTTCAATGTTATTTTTATTTTTACTCCCGAATATTTTTGTCTGTGTTTTGTGTGTCAAGTTACCCAACACCATTGATATCTTTTATTATTTAATCTCAAGGAGATTGTTTGGTGTTGGTATCCCTTGTTCATTTTACATTGTATATTTGAAATGTACCTGAATCCTCACAAACAAACTGTCCTTTTTGAAGTAAAACACATAGAGTATAATTCAAAACAAAATTCCTTTATTAAGGTATCAGAACCAAACAAAGAGGAAGGCAACACTGGATCAACAGGAGAAATTAGTGAAGCCTGGGACCCCCACGGCAGACATCAATTCTTCAACATCAAAATTGGTGGCCTGAGGAGTCCATATGTAAGGGAGGGCAGTCTAGTCCAGAATTCGCAGAGATCCGGATAGCAGCAGATGACATGTATGGCCCCAGGCTGTGGTACCACAAGAGGCTGCATCTTTTGGCCGACCAGACTGAACCCAGGGCAATCACTTTCTGGTCTTCCTTCCACGCTTCCTTCCGGGCTGTGGCTGTGCTGTTGGAGATGTGGCAGGAGGAGGAGTAGGACCTGGAGGAGGACTGGGAGGACCTGGAAGAGAGGGAGGACGAGGAGGAGGTCCTGCAGGAGGAGGAGGAGGACCATCACAAAGGTGTGTCTGAGGTGTAATTTGGCCCCTCATACCTTTCTCAAGAGCCTCCGATATGAGGGCCTCACACATGACTTGTTGGCCCTCCTCCATCCTCTGCATTTTATATGCAATGACGGCACCAATGTCCTCCTCCACGGTCTGTCGTGCTCCCAGGACCTCTGTAGCCCTCCTAAAGAATCCTATAGCAGCCTCCTCTAGGGCACTCCTCCTCCTGCCACTTTCTCTTTCCAGGGGGGGTGGAGGGACCTTGATATCAGCCAGCCGGCTCGGCCCTGCCACCTCCTGGCTGAGACTTCCCTGTGTATGAAAAAGGGACATGGTTTTAGTTTTTGCTTCATCAATCACAATCATAAATTAGTACTCCAAACTAACATCTAAGTAACATCATTGATTATACAACCAGAAATATTTAGAGGAATGCTATACCTGGCTCAATCTGGGCTCCTTCACATGTGGCCTGGAAGGCCCAGGTTGGGCGTCAGAAGCCTCAGCCGGGGGGGAAGGAAGCGTGGAAGGAAGACTGGAGAGGGGTGGCCTGGGTTCAGTCTGGCCTGCCAGAAAATGCAGCATGTCGTAGTACAACATCCTGGGGACATAGATGTCATCTGCTGCTCCGGATCTCTGCGAATCCAGGACTTTCTTGCGCTCCCTCAGATATGTACTCCTCAGGCAACCAATTAAGATCTTTAAATAGGTGATGTCTGCCGTGGGGATCACCTGCTTCACAATTTCACACAATTGCTCCACTGCTGCCTTCCTCTTTGCTTGGTTCTTGAAATGGGGGTGGGTAATCTCCCACAGACAGGGCAGCTCCCTTAGCATATTTACGAATACTGACATGAAGTCATTATCTTTCAGTAGCATATCCATGTTCACTGCAAGACACAACACAAGACAAAGCCTAATGTCAGACAAAACTCTCCTAATCTTGTTACAATATAGGCCTCAATCTAGAAGCAGTATAGGCACAAGTTTGTCTCTTACCTTCGTTCTTACGATCGGCGCGTCCAATGCTCCTTCCTCCGCTCACAGATCGTACGTAATACGCACGCGTGTTACGCTTTATACACACTGCGCATGCGTGTAACTCCGCCCGCCCCTAAAGTTCTTTCTATTCTATTCCCCGCCCCTTTTCGTTTGGCGCAGTGGGGGAAGAGCACATGGCGGAGTCACAGCAGGTGCGTGCTAATTACAGGAACGAGGAGGAGGAAAGCCCGGATCCGGACACGTCCCGATCCAGAAGGAGACATTTTAAGGCCACAAATATGTCCTTTGGGGAGATGTTGGAGATGGTCGACATCATGAAGAAGTCCGACTATGACGGAAAGTATGGCCTTACCCCAAAGCCAATATCCGAAAGGCCAAGATCATGGCGAAAGTGGTCAGGAGTCTTCAGAGGCATTTCGGGGTCCGAAGATCGAAAGATCAGCTCTGGAAGCGGTGGTCAGACCTGAAATTGAGAGAGCCAGAGCAGTACTGAAAGATCCGGAGAGTGCTGCAAAAAAGTAAGTAGTTGTGCTGTGTTCCTATTCTTTCTGTCTTTATTCCGTTCGTTCTGCTCCATATGCTTTTATTAATTGTAACGTTTCCAAAGGTCAACTTTAATGTTCATGGGCACATTATTCGTTCGTATCAAACATTTTTCTTTCGGCCTCTAAAACACCATTGTTTAGGCCATATGCATTTTCACACATTTTTTTTGGGCCTACTTGGATGCCAAATATTTGTTTGTGTAGATGGGTTTGTTACTAGAATGAAATGCCAACTAGATTGTGTGTAAGGAGAGGACACTGAGCAGCTGTTTTCACATCTGGACACGGGAGCACTAGTGTGGGACACAAGAACACCATTTTTATTAGGGGGCCACACAGGTGCTCCAGTGTATACTATAGGGGGAGCTACATCTGTGAAGCTTGTACCAAACAGGTAAAGTATTGCAGCTTGACAAAGGGCAATAAAAAATATACATCTTGGAACTCGGCTAAAATAGACAATTGTACCCCACTTCCAAGCAATGTTTCCTATTTCTAGTTCTGCCATTAAATATCTGTGTGCTAATTATACCATTTTTGTTTTACATAGGGGAGAAAAGACTCGGAGGACACCCCTCATCCCAGGAGACCAGAGACCCCCCCCCTCTGGAAGAAGGGGAACTAACACCAACCCAAGAAGAGCAGGAGGAGGAAGAAGATGTGGTGGAGATTGGCACCACAACAGGTGAGTGTCTGCGACCACAGGCTCAGGTAAAAGAGATGGATGGTGGCAGATTTTTGATACCTGTTTTTGTTTTGTTTCTCTCTTTTTAGGTGATCGTGAGGTTGTGGATCCAGAACGTTTCACATCAGAAAGTGCCCAGATCCTGATCGGGGAGATCATGGGGTGTAATGTAGAACTGCAAAACAACAAAAAATCAATGATGTTATTAAAAAAAATAATAACATCATTGATGTTTTGGGGCGAATTTAAAACCCCACAAAATCACTTTTTGGATTGTGGTCCAATCTTTTAAAACTTTTTGCAATGTTTTGAAAAGCCAAATTTGGAGGATGCACACAGTGTGCCAACATGTGCTATCTGCCATCACGGGAGATCAATGGACGCGTTTTGGGGGTGCAACCCCTTCCTCAATTATAAAGTAGCGTTGAGGAAGGGCTTGCTCCCCCAAAACACGTCCCTTGATCCCCCGTGATGGCAGATAGCACATGTTGACATTCGTAAATTTGTGTGCATCTTCCAAATTTGGCTTTTCCAGGGGTGATTTCCCCCCATCTGAACGCTATATCAAACCCAGTTCCTAAATACTGATGTCTGATATAGCCTTCAGGTTTTACCTAATGTGAACTTTGTAAGTTCAAGTTTTTTGGCTTTCTTGTTGGTTTTACACAGGCCTGTTTTATCTGAAATGGATATTTCGATTTTTGATAATGCTACTGCAAAAATTGTTATACAACAAACATGTTGGTTTGTTTTAAAAACCTTTGGTAAATGCACATGTGATTGTGCAGGTATAAAAAAGTTGCTTACTCAAGAATGTGTGGATTATTGTCTCAACATTACAATACAACACTTTTGGGGTGATGTAATTGCTGTTTTCAGCAAAAATTGGGGTTATTTCCTAAGGGAAAATCCTCTTTGCACTACAAGTGCAGTTTCGGTGCAGTTGCAAGTGCACTTGTAGTGAAATGTGTTTTTGCATTTAGGAAATAACAGCCAACAGTGCTTTGTATAATAAGGTTACACAATCACGACATTTTCTGGACTCAACACATTTCTGTCAGGGTCAGCTAAAACAAACACAGGCAGTAAATGTCCACCAAGAATTTCTTTTTTTTTTTTTATTTGAAAAAGGTTTCACAGATTGTCTGGCATATTGATAGCCCCCTACCCGCAAAGAACTCCAGGTAGCGTAACCGGACATCACGGGCACTCAGGGAGGGCAAGCCAGGACTGCCACTTTCAAGCACCGTCAGTGTGGTTTGATGTAGGATTCCGGCCTCAGGCCCAACTGAGCCAGCATAGTTGGCCGAATGTTTCCTTAAAAAGTTATGGAGAACACAGCACGCCAGTATAATATGGTTCAGTTTATACTCCGCCATATGGATGGGTGTCAGAAATAGTCGGAACCGGCTGGCCAGGATTCCAAATGTGTTCTCCACCACTCTTCAGGCTCTTGCCAGCCGGTAATTAAAAACCCTCTGTTCCGGGGTGAGTGTCCTCGTTGGGAATGGCCGCATCAGGTGGTCCCCAGCGCAAACGCTTCATCAGCAACGAACACAAATGGGAGTCCTTCCACATTGTCCTCTGGAGCTGGCAAGTCCAAGCTGCCATTCTGGAGATGCCTGTAGAACTCCGTCTGGGCGATGACTCCACCATCGGACATCCGACCATTCTTCCCCACGTCCACATACAAGAAGTCGTAATTAGCCGACACCACCGCCAACATCACTATACTATTAAACCCCTTGTAATTATAATAGTACGACCCCGAGTTGGGCGGTGGGACGATGTGGACGTGTTTCCCATCAATTCCTAACTGCGGAGGGGAAAAGTCCCACCGCTGGGCAAAGTGGGAGGCCACAGTCTGCCATTCCTGTGGCGTGGAAGGAAACAGTTGAGGAAAAAACAATAAACATTACTATTTTTACTCAGAAACATGACAAGCAGATTATACACAAACATTATGAGGCAACCTCCAGATAGCATTTACTAAGGGGAATTTATCAAGGCCAAAGTATAAGGTACACCTATCATATCCCCCCCCCCTCTCATGGGCCATTTCAAACATTATAGGGGGTGTGTGGAAATCTTGGACAGGTAACCCTCTTCACTTCATTGAGAGATGAATGCCTAAATAATGGATATTACTTTGAACAGACCCTCCTTAGTTACACTATTGGCAGACCACTGGACAGGTAAGAAGTGTCATAATACAAAGATATAAATACACACTGTACACATTTGAGGACATTTGGACATTCTGCAATTACCTATCAAGATAATAATAGGATACAAAAACTTTAAACAGTACCATTGGAAAGTATACAGGCAGGCCCTTGCACTACATGCTTTGGGGAATTCATCCATAAATCTGACCAGTAAAGAGGTGGGTATAGTGTGTATGGGTTTGGCAAAGTCAGTAGATAGATGATTAAGGATAGATAGAGAATTGGGATCAGCTGACTTAGCAGTTGGGGGAGGGAGGGTTACTAAAAATTTTTGGGGGACACCACAAAAAAAAAAAAATCTGGCACTCTGCCTGAATTTAAATCAAAAATAACATTTCCAAACATTTTAGGGGGTGTTTGGGGTAAAGCACTACTATGGAGCTGATAAAATACATTGTTAAGTGACTACATGAGGTGAATATAGGCCAGGAGACACCATGCTGGGGAGGTTATTGAAGGGCTAATATGTATGAAGGACCTAAAATAATAATTACATAAAAATCCAGCATGCATGAGAACAAAGGGGACATCCACAGCATATTCCAATCATGGTAATTAGGGAATGAGGAAAGAAATACAATATATTAGCAAACATTCAATACAATAAAGTGTGATATTAAAGGATAAAAATCTTACCTTCATATACTCCTTCTGTAGGACCTGGATGATGGCAGAACAGGTCTCTGGGATAATGATCCCCAGAGCCTGGGGGGAGATGCCTGTCGAGAACTTGAGGTCCTGCAGGCTTCTCCCTGTGGCCAAATACCGCAGGGTAGCGACCAACCTCTGCTTCGGAGTGATGGCTTGCCTCATGCAGGTATACTGCCTGCTGATATAGGGGGTCAGCGAAGCCAACAAATGGTGAAATACGGGGTCCGTCATCCAGAGAAAGTTCCTGAAATCATCAGGATTATTCTCATGGATCTCACGGAGCAAATGCATATGAGAGAACTGGTCACGCTGGAGCAACCAATTCTTGGTCCATGAACTCCTCCCCACCCTGTTCATGGACTGGACTTGTGTCAAGGTCAGGACCCCAACACCAAGCCCCCGCACAGCACGAACTCTACGAGGAGTACGCATACGCAACATGGCTAGAAAATGGTCGGCTGCTCAGAACGAAGTAACAGAACGCACTGAAGAACAGCAAGGCCTGTGAAGAGCGACCTGAAAAACAGCAATGAGCGGGCAAGATCACACAGAAAACTCCGATACGAACTGACTGCACGCACTGAAGAGCAGATACAAACCCACAAGCACAAACTGAACGGCAGAAAACGATCTGAAAGCCACGAGTCTGAAAAAGCGCGAATCGTCTCTCACCAAACTTTTACTAACACGAGATTAGCAAAAAGGAGCCCAAAGGGTGCCGCGCTTGGTTCTGAACCCGGCCTTTTCTAGTCTCGTCGTACGTGGTGTACGTGACCGCGTGGTTGGCGATCGGAAATTCCGACAACTTTGTGCGACCGTGTGTACGCCCTATAAGTGAGATCAAGAGAAAGAACTCAAGTGAACATCAGATAGGAGCATGAGAGAACGAACGGTTCAAAAGAAAATTATGTTGGAAAAACGATGAAATGAAAAATGACCAACTCTAGAACTAAACTACCGAAAAAGACTGGGCCAAAACATTTTGGAATTTTGCATTCTATTCCTTGGAAGGAACAAACTTTAGCTAATTGTATTAAAAGGAAAACCTCTATGCAAGGGTCTTTGTACAGATTGATTTGGTTATTAAAACAAACAGTCTTCAACTATTCAAACAGCTAGTTTGCAGATCTAAAGGAGATTATACAATTTGATTGATGTAATTGTAGCCATATTTGTGCACATTACAAAAACTGAGTACTGTCCATGATACTTTAGTTGCACAAACATCCAAAATTTTAGGGCCAGCTATTGGGGTGTACCCCTTTCTTCAAGGTCCAAACAGTATTAATACACAAGTAGACTGTTAAAGAATCTCTAAAAAATAAAACACACAGCAATTGTAAAAGCAAACTCAGGGAGTTGTGAGAAAAGACCAGAAGAGAGCAATGAAATGGTGTGGGGGAGGGGGAGAGTCGCAGAGGTGGGAGTCATACTTATTACAGTTTCTTAAATTTGCTGGATAAATATTTGGAAAACTGAGGTCCACATTTAGTCCATTATATTTTGTGTACAGAAGAATAACTTTAAGAAGAACACATTCATGTCCTACATAGTGTGGTCTAGTGCAGTGTTCCTCAACTCCAGTCCTCAAGGCGCCCCAACAGGTCGTGTTTTCAGGATTTCCCTCAGATGAAACGGCTGTGGTAATTACTAAGGCAGGGAACTGATCAAATCACCTGTGCAAAATAATGGAGAGCCATGAAAACATCACCTGTTGGGGGGCCTCAAGGACTGGAGTTGAGGAACACGGCTCTAGTGTGTGGGACATTTCTCACAACCAGAACACACTATGAAAGACATGAATGGTTTACCTCTTCAAAACTACCCAGGAAAGTAAAATATTTGAATGATGAGTCTATTTGCAAAAATAAATAATGGACTAAATGCAGGCCTCAGTATTTTTACATCTTTATCCAACAGTTTGACCTCTCAACTCCGACTCTCCCCTCCTCCCACCCCATCACTCTTTCTCTGCCTTTTCTCACTATCCAAGCTTACTTACCATTGCTAGATATCTGATTTTATCTTCAGAGAGTCTTATTAACACCCTGATAAAACTTTGTGTATTAGTACCGCCTGAAGAAGGGTGTACACCCTGAAACTTGTCCTGATTTGGAGGTTATTGCAGAAAAAAAAAAAAAAAAAAAAGGGAAGTGCATCGCTGACAATCCTCAATTCCAATTAGATTGTAACCGGTGTGGTAAGATGAAGACAAAACAGGGTGACCTTACATACCTTGTTAAGCTCGGTTTGTTTATTACAGTTAGTCCTCTGTCCTCCAAAAACTTTGCAATGTCTTCCAATATTTCTGGATTGAATTGTTCTTCTAATTGTCTGGAAGGGACCGCACAACATTTGGCTGATTTGAATAGTTTGTCTCGAGCCCCAGAAATGGCGGCTTTGATTTCCTCATCAGGGGCCTCATTCATACAAACCCTTCTAAGGTGTGTGCAAAGGAAAGTCTCCACTTTAATGGGACACATAGGAGGAGATCTTCTCACCCTGAAAAGTGGAAAGACACATAGAAAAGGAGAGAAGACGGTAAATTGGTAAATGGTTTAAAACCTTGCAAAAAAAAAAAAAGCACTCCATCCTTTTCAGGCCATTAGTCCAAAATTCTGTTTATAAAGAATAAAATTTAGAAATTTTAGAAATATGCCAACATCTAGGTGTGTAAATCTGACCATTCTGCTCTTTATCAATTTAGCGATTAACTTGCAACAATTAAGTAACAGCTATATTATATATATATATCTCAATTAGCAGCGATTATAGCAGATAGCTGGTAGCAACAGTTGAGTAATTATCAGCATTTCTGGCGCTCATCTGACAGCCGCATTCCAGCCGGTGTGGTGATTTGGCAGGTAACTTGCAGTGGCCTTTCAGTGATTGGAAACAATTCTAGCGATCTGATAGCAGCAAATCCACACTTTAGCGATTCAGCGACTGACTTGCAGCAAGGGTTCCATAATTAGCGACAATTATAGCAATCAATTAATAACAGCAGTTCAGCAATTATCTTGCAGCAACAATTCAATAGCTGACAGCATTCATATGGCTCCATCCTTATCATCCGGGTCTATTACCGATGATTAGAACAGTCCATCAATGGTGACAAGTCTGCAGTGCTTCTCTCACCAACAGAGAACAGCGATTAGGAATTTTTTACCTTTAGCAGCAGTTCAGTCATAAATGGTTTTCCCACAGCAGCAGCTCCACCAGCTTAAGAGAACTTCTAGTATTTGACTGAAATCAGCAACACTTCAATAATATATGGAGAGCAAGTAGCTGAGATCTCACCAAAGGAAGAAAGTTTGTGAAGGTTTGAATGGTGGACCTGCTTTGACACGAGTCTATATGAGGTCTGTGTGGTGGGTCTCATTACTGTGGAGAAGTGTAATAAAGCAAAGCGGAGCAAGGAAGGAGATATTAAAATCACCCCCCCGCAGCCCCCCATTCCTCTCCCCTCTCTCCTTCAAAGTTCCTCTCGTCTCCCATGATCTCTAAGTCTCCAGAGGCTGAGGGAGCAGTTTTAGCCGTTCAGGAATTTCATCCATCAAAGCCAATGGATCAAGCAGAGCAAGTAAGACAGTCTGGTGAGGTCTGGTGAGGGATGGTGAGGATGGTGAGGTCTGGTGAGGGATGATGAGGGATGGTGAGGGATGGTGAGGGATGGTGAGGGATGGTGAGGGATGGTGAGGGATGGTGAGGGATGGTGAGGATGATGAGGATGATAAAGATGATGAGGATGATGAGGATGACAAGGATGATAAGGATGATAAGGATGATAAGGATGATAAGGATGGTGAGGGATGGTGAGGGATGGTGAGGGATGGTGAGGGATGGTGAGGTCTGGTGAGGTCTGGGGAGGGATGGGGAGGTCTGGTGAGGTCTGGTGAGGTCTGGTGAGGTCTGGTGAGGTCTGGTGAAGCCGGTGAGCAGACAGCAAACAACCGATGAGGAACGATGAACAGCTGATGAGAAAACAGCTGATGTGGTGTCAGAGACCCGACTGATAAGACAAGTAAACCGTCATGGTGGAGGGGTACCGGGGGGGGGGGGAGACAATGATCATTAATAATCATTTAGTAGCTTAGTCACTTCTGACATCGCTGCCAACATCCTCCTAAGCCAGGCGGGGTAAAGATGTTTCGTCATCCCCTCGGAATGGAGCGGCATCAAAGCTCCTCTGAATGAAAGCCGCACATCGCAGAGCCGGCAAATGACCGTCCACTCAGCTCACCTCACATCTGCACCTGAGCCTTTCATTGATAAAGAGCAGAAATTATGTCATCAGATGATTGTTATAGTTGCTGTTAATTAATGAACTGTTACTGCAAGTTAAAGAGGAAGTAAACCCTCCTGCAAAAAAAAAAAATAAATAAATAAATAAAAACACACCCTGTAAGATAAAGGCATAATGAGCTAGTATGCATAGCATACTAGCTCATTATAAATTACTTACCCGAGAACGAAGCCCCCACAGCCGTCCTCGTCTCCCCCTCAGGAAGCCAACATGTCGCCCGGGGCTTGCTTCCGGGTATCACGGCCCCAACGCTGTGATTGGCCGGAGCCGTGATGACGTCACTCCCACACATGCGCACGCGAACCACCGCGAACAGCACACAGTGCAACTGAAGCAACAGCACGTTTGTGCCATTGCTTCAGTTGGCTTAAGTGCTCATGTGCCACATGACGTCGGCAAATAAAGGGATATCTCCTAAATCGTGCAGGTATAGGAGATATCCAGTGCAGCTCCAGGCAAGTCTAATTATAGGCTTCTCTGTAGTTTAGGGTGGTTATAAAGGGTTTACAACGACTTTAATTGCTAAATCGTTACAGTTGTTGATTTGCTGCCAATAGACGATCAATACAATTACTGCAAAACTATCGAATTATTGTTAAGTCTCTGAATTGTTGCCGACTGATGAAACTGTTCCTGATTGCTACATATGGCTGCTAATTACTTTTATCTGCTTACCCTTCATATCTGTGAAAGCAATCTGAAAATATAAATATACTTTTATAAAAAAGGAAATTTATTTATTTATCAATAACAGATTATGACCCGGCAAAGGAGGAGGGAACCGGAGGCCGAAATGGAGAAATCACTGAGAGACAATGAGGAGATGCAGGCAGAGGGTTTCAATAAAAATAAAAGTTAAAAAACCTCAGAAGGATCAGAAAAAGGGGTTTAAGGAAATCTGTCCAAACAAGGAAGAGATTCTAATAAGATGACAAAAGCCATAATAAATGAGAATAGCAAATCGGGGGCCAATCAGGGTCCTCTGAATGAATCTCAGAGTAATACAGAAACTACACCCCTGACATATATACTTCAGCACTCTGCTGAATCAGTCCTGTCCTTTGCACAGAACCGGTTTCCCCTTTTAAACCCCAACATAGACGGAAATGGATCACCATTTTCAGAATTGTTAGTACATACCACATCATTAGGTTTATCTTTAACCCTTGTCTCTCTGCTACAAAGAGCATTGCATGGAGACAAGTCCTTATCAGTCCTCAAGCTTGCTGCAGGTTCAGCTTTAAACTGGGCTTTGCTACTAGACGGGGTATTCATTTTCATCAAGTCTTCACACTGGACTTCCTCCCACTTCACAGGGAATAGTCCCAGGACCCGTCTCTCTCTCTCTCTCTCTCTCTCTCTCTCCATTGCATCTTTCTTGGATTTTCCAACATTCCCCACAGGCCAAACAGGTTTCCTGTTGCCAGGGGTAACAGCAGACCCACACACATTGTCACACCCCTTGCAGGATGCTGGATACGGTGCCCTCTTCTCTGGGCTGACCACTTCACACAAGCAGCCATAACTTGAAACCACTGGTTTCTTGTGCTCTCCATCACCCCCTGCAGGCTGAACAACATTTTCTCACATTTTCTGTCTGTTGTCACCAGGGGCAACAACAGACACTTTTGTACGAACCCCTGCTTACTCAGAAATTGAGACACATCTCTGCTGTAGCTCCTCCTTTCTGCAAACTGACTTTCTCTGGTTGCTATGGGAGACCACATTCTCCCTGCAGAACTTTTCCAGTGCTCCATAGACTGGATGTCTTCTAGATAATTATCGTAGTCATCTCACTCATAACCCATCAAGCGGTTCACCCCTTGGTACTCTTGTGTCAGAAAAGGTTGCTCCAATTCAGCCTAGCGGTATCTGGGCCACCCTTGGTAGGAAGAAATCATCACAAATTCATCCAAAAAGTCTTCAACATGTTCAGAAGACAACATAGAAGGCACTTGTAGTGCAAAGTGGATTTGCCTTTCATAAATAACCCCCATTGCTTCTTTTTTGCATTTTGACCGCCCCATCTCTGCAGTCAGGCCCACAACATATAACACAGTTCCTAATAAACACAGGAAAATTTGGTGTACTGTCTCTTTAAGACTTGCAAGCAGCAGACGTTCACATGCAGACTCCACTGGTTCACATGAGCCGCTCCTCACAGCATTGCTGCAAAACAGTTTCTTTCTACTCACCGGTTTTGGTATGTGAGGATCTGGAAGTCTTCCAACTCTGCCCAACATCCAAACCTCCACCATATGTAAGATTGGGGTGATCAGACTCAAGTGATAGGTGCGTTTCCAGTGAGTACGCCGGTCCAGACCTGTATTATAAGGGGGTGGTAGCCCAATTTTATTTAAAAGAACAAAAAGAAAGGTTCACAAAGACATGAGTATCCCACGCAGGGGGTTCCACCATTACTGGATCTTACAGACTCCAAATGCTTCAGCCTCCTGGCTTAGGTTATTGGCGGCTGCTTCAGGCCTGTAGCCTAGGCCTTAGGTCTGCTCCTTAGAACAAAAGAGTTTCCTAGAGTGAAGTTCTCTCCTAGCTTATTCCTGATCAGCGCCTTGCTGCTCTGTCACAAAGTACATCTGCCTCCTGCAGACATGCATGCTCTGACTTCACCCCATGCAGCCTCTGACTCCTGCAGAGGAATGAGAGTCCCCCTGACTCCAATGTACAGACTTCCTGTCTGTGGGGTCCTGAGCCATAGTCAGGTCACAACTAAATAGCCCAACACACAGCTGTCCAATCAGAGGGCCCGTCTCTCCAAAATCTGGTGTAAACCAGCCATCTTTCAGGTAGTACGGGGTCCCACTAATATATATTATATATAATATAAATATTCTATAAAATGTATGTAAAACCTATGCCCGGCACTCCATCCTTTTCAGGCCATTAGTCTGAAATTCTCATATCCTAACAATTAGGTGTGTAAATCTAGTCATACACTATACAATCTGATTGCTCAGTTTTCATAAATCTTAGGTAAGGACAAGTCTAACCTGCCATTAGATTAAAGATAGACACACACCACCACTTCCCCTACAAATATTAACAGTTCCCGACCGGCGCACGCCGATGTACAGCGGCAGAATGGCACGGCTGGGCAAATGGGCGTACCTTGTGCGTCCATTTGAATTCCCCGCCGTGCCATTGTGTGCATGCGCCGGCCGGGAGCTCCGTGATTTAGGTCGTGGGTCCGGCGGACTCGATCGCCGCGGGGATACCCACGATCAGCTCACGGAGAGGACGAACGGGGAGATGAAAAGTAAAAGTATGGGTGTGGCGCTGCTCCTTTTTGTATCCTACGTGATTTGTGGTGTCTTGCTATATGCACCTCTATTTAAGTGAATGATGATCGTGGTTCAGAGAAGGTTGATAAGCACTTTATCTATCCTATATTGTGTCACGTGTCAGAATAGCCACAAGTCTATGTGACGTGGCCTGACCTCATATTTACACCTTTATTTTTATTCTTCTTTATCCCTTATCACATTAGAGTTTTTGCATTTTTTCTCTGAACCGCGATCATCATTCACTTAAATAGAGGTGCATATAGCAAGACACCACAAATCACGTAGGATACAAAAAGGAGCAGCGCCACACCCATACTTTTACTTTTCAATCCAGCTTTTTCCACCTCATGTGGTGATTGCATACTGGGGGGGGGGCAGTTCTGGTCTATCTGAAGATCACCGCAAATAACTTCTCTATATTTCCACTGCGCGGGGCACCATTACACCTTTTATGAACGAGGAGATACTGATGTAAACAGGATCTCCCCGTTCTGCCTAGTGACAAGTGTCAGATCTCTGCTCCCTGTCATTGGAGCAGAGATCAGTGACGTGTCACAGCTAGCCCCTCCCCCTCACAGTTAGCAATCACTCCTCTAGTATTGACTTAACCCCTCCCCGCCCCCTAGTGGTTAACCTCTTCACTGCCAGTGTCATTTACACAGGAATCAGTGCATTTTTAATCATTTGTATAAATGACAATAGTCCCAAGAATGTGTCAAAAAAGTCCGACATGTCCGCCATAATGTTGCAGTCACGATAAAAATCGCTGATCGCCGCCATTACTAATAAAAATGCCATAAAACTATCCCCTATTTTGTAAACGCTATAACTTTTGCGCAAACCAATCAATAAACGCTTATTGCGATTTTTTTTTTAAACCAAAAATATGTAGAAGAATACGTATCGGCCTAAACTGAGGAAAAAAATGTTTTTTTTTATATATTTTTGGGGGATATTTATTATAGCAAAATCTAAAAAATAATGCGCTTTTTTTCAAAATTGTCGCTCTTATTTTGTTTATAGCGCAAAAAATAAAAATCGCAGAGGTGATCAAATACCACCAAAAGAAAGCTCTATTTGTGTGGAAAAAAAAGACGTCAATTTTGTTTGAGAGCCACATCGCACGACTGCGCAATTGTCAGTTAAAGCGACGCAGCGCCGAATCACAAAAAGTGCTCTGGTCAGGAAGGGGGTAAATTCTTCCGGGGCTGAAACGGTTAAAGACCATTTTCATTATATGATGTAATGTGTAAAAAATAAAATATATCAAGCTAAAAAAAAACCCTAAACGACCACATAAGCCACATAAAAGACAGCTTATTGCTTAAAACACTTAAATGATGGTTAATCTTCAATACAAATAAATAAACAGCCTAGCTATGTTCAGTTATCACACATTCTATGGACCTATTATAATATAGAAAAGCACAAACCAATGTGAGTTTTATACTTCCGGACGATGTGGAACCTTCTCCATGATTACAAGAAGTTCAGGAAAGAATAGTAAACTTGCGATGCTCAGCAGATTCTCTCTGTTGCTTTGCTGAGTTTTGGTGTCAGTTTTATAGTTATTTTATCTTTTGTTCTTCTACATGGGCGGGACAAGAACAATACCATCGGCAGATACTATTTTATTTTATATCATGGGGAGAGTTGAACTTTTTTTAGGGCTCATTAACATTTTAGTAAAACTAGCCAATCCGCTTCTAACTTCAGCTTCTCCCAATGGGCTTTGACAAGAAAACCCGGAATCTGAGGATTTCAGTATCTGAAACTGGGACACAAATCAGTCATTTTACCACCACAGGTGCAAAGACTTTTCTGAATTCTGCACAAGTATTTAAGGGGACAACCACCCAGAAAAGTACCACTTACTTTATTTCTACTCAAAGTATTGAAGCCACAGACAGCCCTGCAACCAGCATTGTCCAAGATAGATTTTATCGTACAAAATAAATAGGTTTGCTTTACATGTAGACTGGAGATCAACATTTGAGAAGAACCTACAAAATCCTAAATGTCAAGGTCACTGCTTAGTCCTCATTGAAATGATCTAAACCAGAGTAAAAGAACCGTTTTGTTAAGCGTTTTTCCTGAGTAGCAGATATTTTGTAGCACAGAATAAAAAAAAAACTTCAATGAGATTTGAAAAAGAAGATTGATGGAAATTGGAGAAGACTTTCAGATACCTGGCAGTTATTGGTGTTGGGCGAGGTTCACACTGACAGCGGGGATGAAATTGTACGAGTTCAGCTGAATGTCAGTCCGATGTCAGACATCTGCAGGTTTCTACACAGATATCTATGGAAATCGCACATCAAAGTCCCCAAAAGTTGTACAGAAACAACTTTTTGGGAATCGGTGCCACAAATGGAGCGTCACACCACTTTGGACAAATCTGCAATGTGAACCAGAACTTCATCTGACACTTTGTGTTCATTTCTTTCATTTTCTAAACCCAATTGAACTGGCAGCCTAAATCTTGGTCCACACATCAGCTTATCGGACAAATATTCCTCGGTTTTTGGTGACATGCTGGTCTCATATAGAAAATGAACAGGTTACTGCAATGTTTGTAAAACCAAATACAACTTCATAAGTGATGTCATGTGATGAATTGTTTTGTGTGTATATTTTTGTTTGCGATCATGCGCAGTCTTGCTTTTACAATTTTATTATTTATTTTTTTGACAAACTGTACTAATTAAATGAAAATGGAACTTTCTCTTCACGTACGATAACAATTTTACAGCCTGCGCCATCAGTTTTTGTCATCCAAAAAGTCAGACTTGGCAGTCAGAAGCCCAATACTAAGAATCAGACGATCAGCCGATTGTTCATAGTATGAAATGTTACTTCTGATTTTCTTTTCCTGTGAACGGCTCTTTACTTTTCAGTCTTTCACTGACTACAAGATGGTGAGCCGTTCTAAAGTGACTGGAACCCTCCGACACCCCTCCCAACTTTCTGAGATGGGAATGAGGGACACCTATCAGCAAAAGTGTGCAGGCATAGGACACACCCCTGGCCACGCCCCCTTAAAGGAGAATTGTACAAAAAAACAAAGATTGCTTAAACCCACAAGTCCTTTTTTTACCACTACTATTCCTTCATATTGGCTTTTGGAATTTACAAATGTAGCAATTTAGATGAATCAGATGAAATGTTTAGTGCTAGAAAACACTTTTTGATAAATAAAAAGTGCATTTTATATACATCTATATAGATCAGACCAAAATGAGGGACAAATGAGGAGAAATGAGGGACAGAGGGACATTATTCCAAATCAGGGACAGTCCCTCGAAATTAGGGACAGTTGGGAGCTATGCCCTCTGGCAGCAGGTTGTCCAGATGGAGGGCAAACGGATGACCCTTTCAGCCATAGCAAGAGAAGTTTGTCATTCCAAATCTGTGATTTCTAGAATATTGTATCTTTACAATGTCACAAACTCATTCAAGTCCCCCAAGAAGGCTGGTCGTCCACAAAAGACAAATGTAAGAGTGGACAGGATAACGCTGAGAATCTAAATGGGCGATCGGTTCAACACTGCAGCTGGGATTGCTCGCCAGTTTAGCCCTGAAAAGAGTAAGGATCTGTCTCCTCAAGCAGTGTCTTACCGATTAGGAGAATTTGGACTGAAAGCCAACTCTGCAATGACCAAACCTCTCTGTAATAATATTCCATTATAATAAGTCCCTCCATTTCATTTTGTTCCTGCTATTTCAGTATAGTCTCTCATTGCTGTTGGTTTCAGTCTATATATGATTGTGTAGGAATGTCTGTATAATAGCACGGTACCGAGGGTCCAAGTGGCTTCTCTTTGTGCACAGGATACACACTGATGTGAAGTGGCCTCTTACCTTGCGGTAAAGATGTAACCTCATATAATCGCTGGTAATGGCTGCCTCTCCCTTGTATTCCTAACTGCCTCTCCCTTATGTTCCTGGGCTGGATGGAGCTGTTAGTAGGTCTTTGTCTCTCAGCGGAGCAGGAGGAGGGTAAAGGAAAGAAGGGGCCAGATAGTGTAGTAATTCCAATCAGAGGTTGTTATTTATTAAAACAGTAGTGAGGGTACTCACATAACTTACATGTAAAACCAAACAGAAAACTTATCTCCTACGAGCGGTGAGCTTGTTTGCATACATCAGTCTGAAATACCTATCCCGTCCATACGCGTGATGTCACGGTCACGTGACTTCATCAGGGGATAAAGGGAAGGCATAGTAGATGTCCTTAAATAGTATCTCCCATTAAGTTCAATGGGCGGCCATTTTCCCGTAGCTCCATAAGATAATAGCATTGGTGGCCATTTTCCGGGAGATCATAGGCGCAGACATTTTCTTGGTGGTCTATTACTTTATAATCCAGCAGCCAATCACAGCCTGTTTGATACCGAAAGGGGCGTGGTCAATACCCCAGTCCTCTGTAGGATGGGCGCGGCAGAGGGGGGAGGGAGAACTGTCAGCAGAGTATCGAGGGCTAAGATACATACTGAAAAGTGCTGACGTGACGGACTGACATCGCAAAAACCGCAATAGAATAAGACAATCTAAGACATCTAAAAAAATAATATATTTTTCGAGATGGACAAAAAATAAACAGCAATATTAAAAAATAAAGTATCAATAAAAATAATTGGATTTTATCAATTCAAAATGTAAAAAACGTGTGTCTATGGCGAACGGTTAGGCTGCAACACTGACGTGTGCATATATACGAGCAAAATAACACAGGCAAATAGTACAAACTCAACCTGCTAAAATCAATGATGATAAGAAGGGAGATATGTATCAAGTATATCTTGATCATAATATATATCTCCAAATGGGCAGGGGTAAGTAGCAGCAAGAGGAAGAAAGGGGAAGGTGGGGGGACTACATACCATTGGACTACATACCTAGTCCTATTATATTTTGCACACCGTTGCTTTGCTTGAATTTTCACGAGTTCTACAGTGGACCTTGTTTTCTGGCTATATGTTTTTCGCATTTTCTGCACATATTGATTGCACTCCACACATTTAGTTCATTATTGCTGTTTTTGCACATTATCTTTTGCTTATTTGCACAATCTATTGAGGCTTTTAGTGATTGTATATTGATTTTACCCATTCCAGCTAGATATTTATCACATCTGGTTTAAAGTCATTATTGATTGATTTTTTGCACTTTGCTATTATCACCGATTACTTTGGTATTCCATACTGTACCTATTGGGTATAGAAGCGTTCTTATAGTGATTGTATATATTTTTATATTGTTTCTGACTTTTTATATTTATATTATTTCACATTTTTAATACACTTTTGTACTTCTCCCTTTAGTAATATAGGTTTTTTCCATGTTTTAAGATCAGCGCAGCGCCAACTTCTACGTATATCTTCTCTCTTGCTGTATGGGTCGGGTTTGACCCATATTCGGGGCTTGCAGCAGTTCAGCGGTTTTTGCTCTTCCTTTACATGGTAGCGCAGGAATAACTACACACTTCAGTTCCAAGTGACTTGCCGAATTAACCAAAGATGGCCGTCCAGAAGCAGAATTCCTTTCACTCTCTTTGGCAGGAAGCCTCAACAGGCTGGACTAACCTTTGCTGAGGAGCATGTTGTGTGGACAGAGGAGAACTGGTCCAACCTTCACTTTAGTGATGAAATCACGTTTAATATAAATGGGAAGCATTATGTTTGTCATCAAATTGTGAAAAGACTGAACCCAAAGTGTGTAAAGAAGTCAGTGAAAGGTGGGAGGGAAGCATCATGGTTTGGGGGATGTTTTCTCCTGCAGGAGTTGGGCCTCTCATACAGATACATGGCAGAGTGATAACATGGGGTTCCTTCCCTGCATTCATCACACAATCAACCAGCAATTTTCATGCACAACAATCCCCCCGTCACACAGCAAAATGGGGAAAAGCCAGAAGCTGAAAACATTGAATAGGCCGGCCCAGAGTCCTGATCTAATAGAAAACCTGTGGAAAGTTCTTGGTAACAAGGTTTAGGCCAATAAACATACTACAGTGACGGAACGGTGGAGGAGACTGGAAGAAGAGTGGAAGAAAATCACACCAGAGCAGTGTGAGAGACTAGTGATGTCCTGTGGATGCAGATATACTGAAGTCATTCCAAACAGGGGCCTGTACACTTCCTATTCATTTATTGAACCTTCAGAAATGTTCGTTGTAATCTTTGTCCATGCTACAGTCATTGCTGTCCTCTCATTCTGATCATTGTGTTTTCTACAAAATAAACTTTTTTTTGTTGAAGTGCCTTTTGTTAGTTTGAAATACGGGGGGGGGGGGGGGTTATTTACTAAAGGCAATTCCACTTTGTACTACAAGTGCAAACTACAAGTGTAAAGTGCACCTGAAATTACACTGAAAGTTCACTTGGAAGTTCAGTCGCTGTAAATCTGAGGGGAAGATCTGAGATGAGGGGAAGCTCTGCTGATTTTATCATCCAACCATGTACAAGCTAAAATCCTGTTTTTTATTGTCCTTGCATGTCCCCCTCGGATCTCCAGCGACTGAACTTCCAAGTGCACTTTCAGTGTAATTTCAGGTGCACTTTGCACTTGTAGTTTGCACTTGTAGTACAAAGTGGATTTGCGTTTAGTAAATGACCCCCATAGTCTTGCATTGTATGTATGGACAATGCACATTCGCTCTCTTGCTCTATAAGCTGCTTGTAATTCTCAGTCTTGTAGAAGTTGGATGGAGCTTTTTAGGACGTCTCTTGTTTTGTGTGCCAACTTTAAATTCAGCAAATCTTTACCTTGGCATTAAAGCTGCTCAGTGGCACATCTCTTGTCTGATTGGTTCTTGCCATTTGTTTTTATTGCCTAAGTTGCATCATTTTCATACTGTGCATTCAGACGGTGTTGCTTGGTCCCGCTCTCTCCTCACTGGCAGGAGCCAAATACACCGTCTGCTGCAGCCACCGGATTGTGTGTGATAACCCCCGCTGTCAGGTCTGTACGACGCATGGACCTGGCAGCCAAAGGGTTAAAGGGGATTGTACAATCAGATTGTATAATGTATGGTCAGCCTAAGCCTGTCACTGTGCAAAGTCCATACCAGACAAGCAATTTCTTCTCCCGAACAATATTCAGGTAGTAATGGAAGCCCAAAGATACATACATGTTCCCTAACCAAGTAGTAAATGTATCGTGTGAACATGCAGGTCACATGTCCCTGCAGACAAGACTGGCCCTTTTCACATTTGGGGGAAAAGTGAGATTTTACTCTTAAGATTGAATGTTGAAACCTGGATGCAGTCAGCTTTGTCCAGAGATGTGCCCTTAAGCACATGTCCCCCCTTGGTGTGTGGCTACATGAAAACACATCAGCCGCTGTCAGCCTGACATGAGTTTGTATTGGCTGAGCGGCCATCGCTCTTCACATTCTTCCCTCCAGCCTCAATCTTCTGATTCTTCCCCCTGGAATGGAGTGTATGATGATAAACTGCCATATGAAGAACAATCCAGTACTGTTGTGATACTAACATCCAATTTGCAGGCCAAGCTTTCAGGCAGCCCAAGGAGTACTGCTTGGTCCTTAAAGGAGGACAATCCCCAAAAGCTCGTCCCTAAAAATTGGATGCATTAATGTAGCTACAATCTTCTCATGGAGGCTTAATTATGGAATTTCCCCCCTTTATAAAGGGGTTTTACACTCGTTATTGTTGCACCTCCAGGAGAATGAAGTGAAATCTCCAACCAGGCAAGGAGGACCTGAAACTCTTCTCTGAAAAAGTGATGAAATGTGGTTGTTCTGGACCAGAGGTCTCCATAAGTTCCAGCGTACTGTTCTTCAGACTTTAGGGTTGCTGGACTGTGGGGGGGGGGGATGTCTCAGCATTGGGGGTAACCAATAATATAGGCTTGGAGTACAAGCCTGTGATCAGTAGGACAAATAGTGCCCCATCCTTGTTGGGGTCAGTGTATTTATGACGGTTGGTGGTAGAAGGATTAGTGCCCCAAGAGACACATAGGATAGCAAAGGGCCACAGTCTGGAGACCAATGGTGAAGATCAATAATGTTCAGCAGATGATAGATGGTGGAAATGTAGACAGGCTGTAATACAATGAAGCTGGAGAAAATCCCAATCAAATGGCAAATAAGACTCAATAAAATGTAAAAATATATATATATATATTAAAAACATTGAGATGTGGTGTTTACCTGTGAACTGCAGTAAATACATTGGGGGTTATTTACTAAAGGTAAATCCACTTTGTACTACAAGTGAAAACTACAAGTGCAAAGTGCACCTGAAATTACACTGAAAGTGCACTTGGAAGTTCAGTCGCTGGAGATCTGAGGGGGACAGGCAAGGAAAATGAAAAAAACAGCATTTTATCTGATAAAATCAGCAGAGCTTCCCCTCATCTCAGATCTTCCCCTCAGATTTACAGTCTAAATGAAAATTGTACAATCAGATTGTATGATGTATGGCCAGCTTAGATTTAGAACATGCAGAGTCAGAATACTCGCTGCTTTGCAGTGACCTTTATGTGACCTCCTGGCTCCGCCCTCTGATGTGACTTATTATAAGGTAAATTTGTGTCCAGTCATCCGGAGTTGTGAAATCTGCTCAACAGCACAGCAGCAGGTCACTATGGAAATGACATGTTCTGAGAAACTATCCGGGGCTCCATGTCAGCACCGCCACTGATCAATTTGAAGGCTGCTCAGCAGCGCCACACCAGGTTACTTAGGAAATGACATGCAGTTTAATGAATACATGTATTGAAGGAAAGTAAAGTGTTCCTCCTCCTCTCCCCTCCCCCTCTCCAATCTACACAGTTCAGACAAAAGTGCAGCTCATGACAAGTGTCAGGGGGAAGAATGTTTAGAATGTAGAATTGATGATTTTATGATTTTATGTAGACAACTATTAGAGGATTTTGGAATATAAATGGGATAGATAGTAGAGATTGTACAGATGATGGGAGAATACAGAAGTGATCGACATCGATCTTTTACTGACTTATATCTTCATAGTTTAGGCTGAGATGGTGATTGTAATGAGCCTCATATATGAAGGTAAAGAGGGGGAGGGTTTAATATAGGGCTGCAACTAACAATTATTTTCATTATCGATTAGATGGCCGATTATTGTTTTGATTAATCGGTTAATAACCTAAAAAAGAATGTGGTGTATAATTTATATATAATAATAATGTATAATTTATTTATTATTTTATGTAAAGTTTTAAAAAAAGGCAATTTATTCTTAAATCTCTCTATGAAGTGCTAAATATAAATAACCAAATATATTGTTAGGGAGCAAAATCTCTAATCCACTCTGAGAATAACAGACAGAAGAGATATGCTCACACATCGTGTCCCCATGACGGTGAAGCACCGGTACACAGAATAAACACATAACTGGAATAAACATTTTTATGGGGTGTTGTTAGAGTTCTGTGTCCAGCATTATCACATAAGACATATCCTAACTTGTAAAACACCACCAATTACAGTGATGATATGGATACGCAAAAAAAATATATATATAGGTGTCCGCAACTTAAATTTTACCGTTGTTTCATAGATGACCTCCTATTCATTTGGGAAGGCTGGCTTGAGTCTGTGATGAGGTTCTTAGAAGACCTTAATCAGAATACTAACAATATTAGGTTGGACCTTCAGATCAGTGAGAGGAGTGTCAATTTTTTGGATGTGATCATTGAAAAAGAGAAGACCAGGTTGATCACTAAGGTATACTTCAAACCCACAGACCACAATAGATTTCTGTCAATTCATAGTGGCCATCATCCATCTTGGATCCGAAATATACCCAGGGGACAGATGTTGAGAATTAGGCGTAACGAGAACAAGTGACTTCCATCAACAAGCTCAAATATTGAAAAATAAGTTCCTACAGAAGGGTTACACTGAGGGATCCTTGAATGACGTTATTCAAGAGATTTCTGAGATTCATGTTTGGTGAAGAAAACTGAGAACCAGAACTCTAATGATCAACATCAGTTGAGCTTTATATCCAGTTTTCATTGCCAATACAAAGGAGTAGAGAACATCTACCGCAGGCATTGGCATATATTAGGCAGGGATAGACATCTAGGAGAAATTCTAAACAATCAACCTAGGTTTATCTATAGACGGGCCCCGAATTCTGGTGATCTGGTCGTTAAAAAGCTATTGGACCCCCCAGATCAACAAGCCCTTAAAATTAATCTGAAGGGATTTTTCGCGTGTAGAAAATGCAAATGCTGCAAAACGGTCAACATTAGCAATAGAGGGACAACGAGGGTCATCAATAGAGAGGGTGAATCCTTTGATATCAAAGAATTCATCACCTGCAATTCATCACATGTGGTGTACCTGATGTGCCCATGTGGGCTTTTCTATGTGGGAAGAACAAAAAGACTCCTCAAAGTGCGGATTGGGGAGCATATCACCAACATCAGGTTGGGTTTTCGTCACCATAGTGTATCCTCTACATTTCAAAGAAAAGCATAATCAGGACCCGTCTCTGTTACAATTCTGCGGTCTGGATACCATCCATCCTTCTTGGAGGGGGTCCAATAGAGTAAGGGACCTATCACAGAGGGAAACCCGCTGGATTTTCTTGATGAAATGTATGGCACCTAGGGGGTTAAACATTGAGATGGACCTCAATTGCTTTATTAATGATTTTTAGTTTATGAGATCTCCCTTTTATGAAATAATTTGTATGTGCAATAATACCACCTTTATTCCATTAATAATTGTGTATTTCATTTATTGACCTTTATACATCATAACTTGGGGTTGTGCAACCAACTCATGGTTATGATACCTGTCCCCTTGTATAGTAATATACTCTATATATATATATACTGCACACAAGATGGTGCCCTTTAATACAGACACCATAGTATGTAGCTATATATTCACTGTATAGGCTTACAGTGTTCACCAGTCTTCCACTTTACATCAATATAAAGATCTAGTATAGCAAGAGTGATGTCTGTATAGTGACCACTGATTGCTTATTATCACCTTTCTCTTTTTACTTAGCTTTACATGAAGTCATCCATATTTTTTAATATTTTCTAATATTTTCAATGTCAATGGGATCAGACTGTGCTTGAAGCATTGTAATCTGTGTGTCTGAGTGCGCTACTCTTTTTCCATACACCACTTTTTATGTCATTAAGTGTCCTTAAATATACCTGATATGTTTTCCCATAATCAATAATAAAAAAAACCTATGTAATCAATTAACTAATAATTACTACAAACCACATCAAACCCCCCTAAATTTATATATATTTCCCACTTACATATCACCACACTACCAAAACATATATGTAAGTCACCAATATCCGACAATCTGTAAGTGAAAATTACTATCAATATAAGAGAGTTAACAAAAAGTCCATGTGCAAAGTGCAAATACGTAAATGAATGCTATATGTTCAGCCTTTTCATTAGGTTCCGCTGTGTATCATCTGTGATTCATCGTGACTTTTTCACCATGTTCGTGACACACCACCACCGTATAGATTGGCCACTCACCAGATACTTCTTGTATAATATGCCTTCGGTTCATTAATAGGGATAACCACTCCACCTGTTTGTACTGTTCCACACCCGCTATGCCTGAGCTTTGTTTTTCCTCATGCAAAATATATGGACAACGATCATTGCGCAATGTGTTTAAAACGTATTTATTATCGCTAAAATACAAAGTGTCAACTCACATTTAAAAGTGCCCTCGAGCCGGCACTAAGCTATTCCAGCAGTTATGGATAGGTGTCTCTAGTAGCGTAGTTAGCCTGTGTGCGATAAGGATTCCCTCCGCATCCGGTTTGCGCTTCACCCCTCGTTCCCGTTCGTTCCGGACGTTCACGCTCGCGTGGTTGAGAATCTCCCAGCAGCCTCTACGCGTTTCGCATCAGTATGCGTCATCAGGAAGCTTCAATATCTGGTGAGTGGCCAATTTAAACGGTGGTGGTGTGTCACGAACATGGTGAAAAAGTCACGATGAATCACAGATGATACACAGCGGAACCTAATGAAAAGGCTGAACATATAGCATTCATTTACGTATTTGCACTTTGCACATGGACTTTTTGTTAACTCTCTTATATTGATAGTAATTTTCACTTACAGATTGTCGGATATTGGTGACTTACATATATGTCTTGGTAGTGTGGTGATATGTAAGTGGGAAATATATATAAATTTAGAGGGGTTTGATGTGGTTTGTAGTAATTATTAGTTAATTGATTACATATGTTTTCCCATAATCAATAATAAAAAAAACCTATCAGGTATATTTAACCACTTCATTACCCAGCTATAGACATATGACGTCCACAGATGGGATCTCCCATCCTGGGTGGATGTCATATGACGTCCTGGGATACCCGGCCGTCTAGGGGGCGCGCGCGCGCCCGCCGCATTGCTCGGGACCCGCGTTTGCCTGTAAACACACAGATCCACAGCCTGTCAGCTCTGAGGAGAGCGATCTGTGTTCCCAGAACGGAGGAACACTGATCGGTCTCCTCCCCTTGAGCGTCCCCTCCCCCTTCAGTTAGAATCATTCCCTAGGAAACATACTTAACCCCTCCCCGCCCCCTAGTGGTGAACCCCTTCACTGCCTGTCACATTTACACAGTAATCAATGCAATTTTATAGCATTGATCGCTGTATAAATGTGAATGGTCCCAAAAATGTGTCAAAAGTGTCCGATGTGTCCGCCATAATGTCGCAGTAATTAAAAAAAATCGCGATCGCCGCTAAAAAAATAAATAAATATTTTTTTTTTTTAAATGCCATAAATCTATCCCGTATTTTGTAGACACTATAACTTTTGCGCAAACCAATCAATATACGCTTATTGCGATTTTTTTTACCAAAAATAGGTAGAAGAATACGTATCGGCCGAAACTGAGGAAAAATTTTTTTTTTTTTTTTTTTAAATTGGGATATTTATTATAGCAAAAAGTAAAAAATATTGTGTTTTTTTTTCAAAATTGTCGCTCTTCTTTTGTTTATAGCGCAAAAAATAAAAACCGCAGAGGCGATCAAATACCACCAAAAGAAATCTCTATTTGTGGTGAAAAAAGGACGTTAATTTTTTTTGGGTACAACGTCGCACGACCGCGCAATTGACGTTTAAAGTGCGACAGCGCTAAAAACTAAAAATTGGCCTGGGAAGGAAGGGGGTGAAATTGCCCGGTATTGAACCGGTTAAGGAAACTTAATGACATAAAAAGTGGTGTATGGAAAAAGAGTAGCGCACTCAGACACACAGATTACAGTTATATCCCATTTCACTGAATGTTTTTTTTTTGGATGCAGCAACTCAAAATCTTAAAGGGAAAGCAAAATTTTTTGCGCCGGTGACTGACACATATTGATTGTGCTTGAAGCATTGTTTGCCCTTTGGAGCTATATGACATCATCATGACTAGTTTATATGGCTTATATATTTTAACTAGATATAGTTATTATCTCCTGTTGAAACGTTCATTTTTATATATATATTTATATTTATGTATGTATATATATATATATATTTTTTTTTTTTGCGTATCCATATCATCACTGTAATTGGTGGTGTTTTACAAGTTAGGATATGTCTTATGTGATAATGCTGGACGCAGCACTCTAACAACACCCCATAAAAATGTTTATTCCAGTTATGTGTTTAATCTGTGTACCGGTGCTTCACGGTCATGGGGACACGATGAGTGAGCATGTGCGGAGCAGGGGATCACATGACTGATGATGATCACATGATTGATCATGGGTAGTATATTAGGATTGAAGGACCGCTTGTGTAACCAATCCCATTTGAAGAAATCTTTTTGACGAAACATGTCTGGGGCGTGGTTACACGGCATTCCATCGCACTGACATTAGATGCCGCTGTCTGTAGAGGACTACACCGATCGGACGGCTGGGCCTTAGAAGGTTGGGTGAGAGACACACCAGTTTACACTTCAGGTCCGCTGTGACCGCGGTGCACCGTTGGATCATTGATCCTGTTGTTTGCTGTGGATTTGTTCAAAGGCTTATTTGTTTCAGTTTAAAACTGAGTGCAACCACTGAAGTGTGCTTGGAGTGATTTTAATAAATTTGGTAAAACGTTATCATGATATGTGGAGCACTTTATTCATTTGTCTTTCACATATGGAGCCGGCTAGATTGGAGTCACGGTTCATCACATGCAACCCAGGTGTGGTTCAATTGCTGTTTTGCCAAACACGAGAGTGGGAGGTATACATTCTGGTGAGTGCGCTCTTCAGAGGGAGTGGTGTCACTATCACAGTGGTGTGGTGGAAGAGTAGAAGATCTATCATATAGAAAGATTGAAAAACTACTGGTGTGCTGGATTTTTTTCATGTGAACTTCTTCCATGGACTTTTCACAGTTTATGATTTTTGTAATGTTTTTATCTTTATACTGACACTTTTCACGGGGTGTTATATTCCTATCTTTATTACTGTTTTTTGTATAGAATTAGAGTGTCACCGGTATCATGCTGTTTTGACTCATATCTTTACAAATATACATTAGCGCCACTATCTCTATCTGTACACATGTGAGAGGTAGGGATGAGCCGAACACCCCCCTGTTCGGTTCGCACCAGAACATGCGAACATGAAAAAAGTTTGTTCGAACACGCGAACACCGTTAAAGTCTATGGGACACGAACATGAATAATCAAAAGTGCTCATTTTAAAGGCTTATATGCAAGTTATTGTCATAAAAAGGGTTTGGGGACCCGGGTCCTGCCCCCATCGATCGTCTATACCAGGGGGAGGCAACCTCCGCCCTCCAGCTGTGGTGAGACTACAAGTCCCATGAGACATCGCAAGACCCCGACAATCACAGGCATGACTCCTAGAGGCAGAGGCATGATGGGATTTGTAGTCTCACCACAGCTGGAGGGCCGAGGTTGTCTCACCCCGATCTATACCACCTCTTCCATCGATCAAATTTATATCTCAAACTCCTCGACTACACGCTAATTCCATATAAAACACACAGAGCTCCACACCACACCCATTTCTTATTCCTGTGATAAACCTCACACACAATATACATATCATACTGCAGTTATTATCCCCTAAACTAATATTCAACTCTCAGGATCCGAAACCCAACACAATTCTACAATTCTTTATCAGAACATTATTATCAAAAATGATTTATTTATGTCCACTGAACGATTTATCGGTCATTACATGATGGCACAATCGTTTGCGGTCACAGCCGAACGTTCGTTTTTCGAAAATGGGTTCAGCCAATTTTTCGTATATTGTATGGCCAGAAAACTAACAACAACCAACTATTAAATTATAAGTGTTTTCTATTTCCTTTCAAATTTGGCTGTTTGTGATCGTAACAAATACAAATTTATCTGAAGTTACGAATTATGCGAAATAACAAATGCCGCATCTAAACAAATTAATAATAAATAAATAAATAATAATAATAATAATAAAAAGGTTTTATTATTGTTATGTATTATTATTATATCGTTACGTTCCATTCTCTCAGATACGACATTCGTTAAGATAATTCGTAACTTCGGATAAATTTGTATTCGTTACGATCACAAACAGACAAATTTAAAAGGAAATTTTTTCTGGTTTTTGAATTCTCAGATTTTTTTTTTCTTCATTCTTATTTTCGAATTTACAAATTTCCAAATTTTAAAATCTTCCAATTTCCGAATTTCGAATTTTTAAATTTCAGAAATTCGGAATTCGGAAATTGTAAAATTTGGAAATTCGGAAATGTTGAAATAAACACATTTATCAAAATTCATTAAAAACGAATTCGGAACAAAACGAATTGCACATGTCTATCCTTCATTACAGTTTATTAGACATTTTGGAGTATCCTAAAACTTCCCCTCCCCCATCCCGTTTTTTAAGCAAATAAACTACAAAAGGACATCCAAGGCCTGATCTATGACTTGATGGTGGAAATGCGTTGTGCCTGGCTGCTCTGGGCCTATCAGGGAATAGAACCTGGGACCAAGCAGCAGGACCAGTCTCGGATCTGTGCTATACTAGTAATAGTCCAATCTGTCTGATTGTTATATCTATATCCAATCATTGATCAATATTCCCATATACAGAGCCGAGGATTTCCACTTCCTGAGACTGTATACCCCTCCCCCGTCACCTGTCCACATTACCACACCCACCACAATCCCCGCCCCCTCCACATCATAACCAATAGGAACAAGACTAGCACTGGCTGTATTCATAGTGATAATCATCACAGCCAATCACAGTGAGGGGGAGGAGCAATCACAGATCCATGGATTGGTCATGTAAAGGAACCTGTGAGGACAGAAATGTAGGAATTCTCATTGTGGATATTAAAGTGTGTGTCTAGACAAATCCTATTGTTCTAGATTTGGATGGAGTGGGGGAGGATTAGAACCCCTGTCAGGTTTTTACTGCTATCCGGGGCTCCATTAGAGAGATTTCCCCTCACTTCCTGTCCTGGTGACAACGTTTTATCAGACAGGAAATGAAGGAAAATCTACAACAGGGACACAGACAGAAATAAAGATCTGACAGGGGTTCTAATCCTTCCCCTACTCTACTAAAGAAAAGGATTTTTATTTCTGTCTGTGTTGCTGTTGGAGAGTTCCCCTCACTTCCTGTCTGGGGAAATGTTGTCACAGGAACAGGAAGTGAGAGGAAATCTCTCTAATGGAGCGCCAGATAGCAGAAATAAAGATCTGACAGAGGTTCTAATCCTCCCCCACTCCATCCAAAGCTGAAAATACCCCTTTCTTCTATAGATAGACAGTGATGGTGGAGACCCCAGGGCCGTCATCCTGATCCTGGCTACACTATGTAGTGTGTCACTGACCCAGAACAAGCATGCAGCCAGTGAAGGCTGAACAATCTGACCTCCTGCATGCTTGTTCCTGGTCAGTGACACACTAGGTAGTGAAGTGAGGTTTAGGATGAAGATGACGGCCCCGGAACCTGCAGCTTTATAAATAAAGCACTCATGTTTCCTGTCCTCTGCTTCCTCCTATTGGATGAGTATTCCACCAATCACCAATCAGATAATCCACCTTGTGATGTCTCTGGGCAGATCTCTCACTTCTGATTCCCCCCACATATCTTTATACAATCTCCTCCCCCTCCCCCTACATATACTCCAGCATGGAGGGGCTCAGTGAAGGTGGTGGTGAAGGTGTGGAGATGTCGGATCGGGTCACACAGATCATAAAAGGAGATCCGCCCGGCCTCATAATCCAGATCTATCCTGACTCTCCTACTGGAGACATCGCCGGATAATGGGGTCTTATTACTGTCATGTCTCACTGAGTACTGATTATCCCACCTCTGCAAACACCAGGACTTCTTATTCCATCCAATCCGTGACTGATCTCCTCTCCTCTCTATACTGGGGTAACACATCCCGACTCTCCACCATCCTGACCCCCCGACATCCACTTCCCAGTAATGTCTCCCTGAGGAGAACCTCTGACTGCTCATCACCTGATAATCCTGAAACCTCTCTGGTGTTTCTGGGCGATTCTGATGTGATGATGACTCGGATGCAGTTTTCATGTCATCTGATATATGTAGATAATTACCAGCTGTCCTCACATCCAGTAATATGTCTGTAACCCCCCTCTCTACATTTACCCCAGACATGATATCAGATAAACCTGTGTGTAATGTGTGTGAGATCCCCCCCACATCCAGATCCCCTCCATCATGGAGGAGTTTATCATGTCTCTCTCTGTCCTCATCATCTCCATCCTCAGTATCACACAAGTCACCTGTGTCTGATTCCTGTAGGACAGTCAGTGGATCCGTCATGTTACACAGCTCCTCAATGTCCCCCATCTTCCTGGACAGCTCCTCCTTCTTTATTTCCAGATCCTGGACCAGATCATTGATTATCCCGGAGATCCGCTCTGCCTGCCCGGAGATTTCCCTCAGGACTCTCTTCTCCAGATCTTCCAGACGTCTCCTGAGGTCTCTGAACAGGACAGTGACTCTCTCTGTTTCATCATCTGCTTCTCCTTGTACTTTCCTCCTGTGTTCCTGCAGACTCTGGACTCTTTTCTCCATCTCCTCTCTCTCTGCCATCAGTTTCTGCAGAACATTCCTCAGTTTCTTCTTCTTCATCTCAGAGGCCTCATCCAGAGTCTCCACCTGGTGTCCCCGATGTTCTCCATCCAGCCTGCAGGACACACAGATACAGGTGGAGTCCTCAGTGCAGTAATACTCCAGGATCTTCTTATGGACGGAGCATTTCCTGTTCTCCAGGGAAGTGGTGGGGTCACATAAGACGTGTTCTGGTGACTTGCTGTGGACTCTCAGGTGATTGTCACACAGAGAAGCTTCACAATGCAGACAAGATATCACAGCAGGTACAGGAGTGTGAATACAGTAAGTACAGAAGACCCCGGACTCCTCCCGATCTGGATGGGTGGACAGGAAATTCTCCACTATGTTCCGTAGTGTTATGTTCCTGTGCAGTGCAGGCCGATCCTGGAACTCTTCTCTACATTCAGGACAGGAATAACCTCCAGACCCCTCCTGTGTATCCAACACACGACCAATACAGTCCCGGCAGAAGTTATGTCCACATTTCAGGGTTACAGGATCTGTATAAATGTTCAGACAGACGTAACATTCCAGCTCCTTCCTCAGATCAACAGACGCCATCGCTGAGAGCAGAAGAGAGAAATGAAACTGAAAGTATCTGACACTCATTATAACCAGTTCTGTACACTCCTACAAAGGGAGGGGCTGAGACTGAGACACGTAGTCATAGGAACTTTTATACAGAAGAACACAGATAATACAGTATCTCACAAAAGTAAGTACACCCCTCACATTTATGTAAATCTTTTCTTCTATCTTTTCCTGTGACAACACTGAAGAAATGACACTTTGCTACAATGTAAAGTAGTGAGTGTACAGCTTGTATAACAGTGTAAATTTGCTGTCCCCTCAAAATAACTCAACACACAGCCATTAATGTCTAAACTGCTGGTAACAAAAGTGAGTACACTCCCAAGTGAAAATCTCCAAATTTGGCCCAATTAGCCATTTTCCCTCCCCGGTGTCATGTGACTCGTTAGTGTTACAAGGTCTCAGGTGTGAATGGGGAGCAGGTGTGTTAAATTTGGTGTTATCGCTCTCACTCTCTCATACTGGTCACTGGAAGTTCAACATGGCACCTCATGGAAAGAACTCTCTGAGGATCTGAAAAAAAAGAATTGTTGCTCTACATAAAGATGGCCTAGACTATAAGAAGATTTCCAAGACCCTGAAACTGAGCTGCAGCACGGTGGCCAAGACCATACAGCGGTATAACAGGACAGGTTCCACTCCGAACAGGCCTCACCATGGTCCACCAAAGAAGTTGAGGTCACGTGCTCAGCATCATATCCAGAGGTTGTCTTTGGGAAATAGACGTACGAGTCCTGCCAGCATTGCTGCAGAGGTTGTAGGGGTGGGGGGGGGTCAGCCTGTCAGTGCTCAGACCATACACCGCACACTGCATCAAATTGGTCTGCGTGGCTGTTCTCCCAGAAGGAAGCCTCTTCTAAAGATGATGCACAAGAAAGACCGCAAACAGTTTGCTGAAGACAAGCAGACTAAGGACATGGATTACTGGAACCATGTCCTGTGGTCTGATGAGACCAAGATAAACGTATTTGGTTCAGATGGTGAGAAGCGTGTGTGGCGGCAACCAGGTGAGGAGGACAAAGACAAGTGTGTCTTGCCTACAGTCAAGCATGGTGGTGGGGGTGTCATGGTCTGGGGATGCATGAGTTGTGCCGGCACTGGGGAGCTACAGATCATTGAGGGAACCATGAATGCCAACATGTACTGTGACATACTGAAGAAGAGCATGATCCCCTCCCTTCAGAGACTGGACCGCAGGGCAATATTCCAACATGATAACCACCCCAAACACACCTCCAAGACCACCACTGCCTTGCTAAAGAAGCTGAGGGTAAAGGTGATGGACTGGCCAAGCATGTCTCCAGACCTAAACCCTACTGAGCATCTGTGGGACATCCTCAAATGGAAGGTGGAGGAGCTAACATCCACCAGCTCTGTGATGTCGTCATGGAGGAGTGGAAGAGGACTCCAGTGACAACCTGTGAAGCTCTGGTGACCTCCATGCCCAAGAGGGTTAAGGCAATGCTGGAAAATAATGGTGGCCACACAAATTGACACTTTGGGCCCAATTTGGACATTTTCACTTAGGGGTGTACTGACTTTTGTTGCCAGCGATTTAGACATTAATGGCTGTGTGTTGAGTTAATTTGAAGGGACAGCAAATTTACACTGTTATACAAGCTGTACACTCACTACTTTACATTGTAGACAAGTGTCATTTCTTCAGTGTTGTCACATGAAAAGATAGAATCAAATATTTACAAAAATGTGACTGAGGGGCGTACTGACTTTTGTGAGATACTGTATATATGGACACATATATTGTTTATATACTAGTATTAGTATTAATTAACTCTCTCCACTAGATGGCAGCGTCTACAAGGCACATAAAAGGCTTTTCCCAGCTTGACAAAGGAGGGTGCACTGTGTACATCTCCCCAGTGCGCATGCCCTGAAACGTGTCGCAAGCACGCCAGTGACAACATCACTCCCAGCGCTGCGGTCCAGCCCTCTCCATCGGACCTCAGCTGTGCTCCAAGCCTCAGTTTGGATCCCGCTTAAGCGCCACAGTATTTTGCTGGCCAGGACTTCCAACAACACCATCTGGATATGGGAGGCGAGGGTCAAACACACAGCCTGGACGGACGTTAGCATGGTTCATTGGATCCATATGTACCTGATTACATAGGCGCCTGTGTCTTCTCTCTCTTTTTCTGCATGTCTGGAGTCTTCTTCCACTTCCCCTGCAAGGCTGGCCCTGATACAGTGGACTGTTCTGTTCCTTTACACAGAGCTGATTAGATCAAAGGACTTTTAGATGGACTTTTGTTTTATTTAAAAACACCTAATAGGCTGCGCCACTACCCATGTGTGTGTTATTATATAAACACAAAGCCTCTGAATGAGGCCGTGGTCTCAGAAGGGATACATGTCCCTTTACTTCTTATATCTTTCAGATTTGTCTACAAGAAAAGTTGATGTACATTATACTCTATGGACATTTCATTCTTTCATTCCTTAGAAAACAAAAATGCTGAGCATCTCAGATTTGTCTGCAAATGAGTATTTTACATCCCATTATACTCTATGGACATTCCCTTCTGTCCTTCATCCTCATCATTCCATTGAAAACAATAATAATCCCAAATAATCCCAATATTAAAGATCACCAGTGAATATGGAGAGGATGTCATGTAAGGATATATTTGGTAGGACTAAGGCCCCTTTCACACTCGTACGACCTGTATGGAAGTGGTTCTCAACCTCAGTCCTCAAGTACCCCCAACAGGACATCATGTTTTGGGAATTTCTCTTAGATAAAATATCTCTCCAAAATACCAAACCATTCACTCTGATTTAAAGCACCTGTGCAAGATGAAGGAAAACCTGCAAACATGGCCTGTTGGGGGTACTTGAGGACAGGGTTGAGAAGCACTGATCTAGGTCATCTCCTGTCCTCAGGACCCACTAACAGGCCAGATTATAAGTATTACCTTGGGGGAGATGCAGACTAGAATACTGCAATCACTGAGCAGCAAATGATATCACCTGTGATGTGTTTCAGTTATCTTGCAGACCTGACCTGTTGGTGGGTCCTGAGGACAGGAGATGAGAACCTCTGATGTAAGTCACATGACTTGAAGCAATGCCTGTGTAATGTTGGGTCTATGGACCTCCAGTCACATCAAAGTCTCACCAAAGTAATACAGGGACTAATCTGAAGTGGCATAGATATGAGCGGTGCTCATTGGAGATCATGGGGGACCACTTGTCATGTGACTTTGCACTAGGGTTGTCACCTCATCCCTTTAAACCCCAACACATAATAATTACCCGGGTTCTGTGGCTGATTAAGGTGGTAATTAAACTCACTTGGTGCCTTATCTGCATTAAATTATCCTCAGAACCCGAGTAATTCATATGTGTTCGGGATTAAGGAATGAGATAAGAACCCAACCTACAGTCCCAAGTCACACAAGTGTGAAAGGGGTCTAATGGTTCTGTGACCAACTGAAATCTATTCTTCCATTATTCTCTATGGACGTTCCTTTCTGTCATTCCTTGTAGTATGTCCCCATATCCAATACATCCCGACATCCTCTCCATAGTCAGTGGGGATATTTAATATTGAGATGAAGTGGGATTATTATTGTTTTCTATGGAATGACAGAAGGGAACGCCCATAGAGAATATTGGGAAGTAAAATAGAAACTCATTTTCAGGCAAATCTCAGAAGCTCAGCAGATTGTCCGCCGACGCCATCGGTCACAATGCCATACTATACCATGCTGACTCTCCGATTTGACTCTTCTGGTTTTTTTTGTGTATGGAGGAGCCACAGACTCCGCCTCTTGCGGAATGCCCTGGGTTGTCTACCCGAGCCTCCATACCTCGAAAATGAGACATTTAAAATATGTGCGAACGACCGGGCGACCGCCAAGAGGAGCGTCGCCCACCACAGTTTCACTGTTTGCCCGCGTTTTGCTTTTTTCTCCTTTGCGGCTTTACCACAAGGAACCTCGCCTGGTCCCTTTACCTCAGGCACCGTAATCTGCCTTCTGGCGCCTGTGATAGCGGTCCCTATGCAGTCATCATCGTGAACTGAATACAGCGCATGGACGCGCCTCTGTGAGACACGTAGGGAGAAGCTCGATATCGCGCAAATGTAGACAAGGGTGTGATATCATTTTTTGGCCCAGTCACAAATTTTTGCGCCGTCCGGCGTTTGCACAAGGAATTTTTAATTGAAATGTTTACATTCCTGGCTGCAGAGGTGCAAACAGCCACCAGGTGTCATAAAGGAGTTGGTTTTAGTTGTCATTTCAAATGGCAGCCACTAGATGTCACTGTTGTATTAACTTTCATTTGATTGTGTTGTAAGCACTAGAAAAGACTCAAATACTTTTTTTAAAGATTGATGAAATGTTATCAAGTCCTGAACTGGTCAGTATAAAATTACATATGTATGATTTATCATTTTGTGTTTAGAGGGTTTGGTTCATTTTGTCATTTAGTTCATAAAAATGTAAAATTTATATTTTTGGTTGATCGCATATATTATAAAATATTATTTACTGTTCCTTATTTAGTGTAACTATTCCTTATGTTTAGTGATTACACAACCACTCATTGCTTTTCTGTATGTTTTTGCTAATGTCTAATCTACTTTTACTGCCTGATCAAAAATAATCAATAAATATTATATTTGGGGGAAAAAAAAAATTATATATATATCTTTTCTTTCATACTTGCAGAAGATGAAAACTGTTTGCCGATGGCTTGTGGATTTCACCTGGACATGAAGATATATTGTGTACAGAAGTATAAAGATGAACTTTCATTAATTTTAGAATAAAGATAACCTTCTGTATATTGTATTGGAATGATATGAACGGGAGACATCATGCATGGGAGAGTATACAAAACCTATAATGGTAGTATAGTATAATAATATGAACCCGGAACATTTGGGAGCATAAAGGTGAGCTGTCACCTAGGGAGAATAAAGAGAACATGTCATGTATAGGAGTATAAATAGCACTTGTAATGTATAGGACATTAAAGAGAACCTGTCACCAAAAAAAAAAATGAAAAAAAGTCTTATATCTTGAAAGTCAGAAGACTCTAAAATATTTGATCTCTTCCAGAACCAGAAAGGACTCAGGATTTGGGGCAGTACAGTATCTTTGTGATCAGCACTACTGCCATGCAGCCCTAAGGTTCCTGGTGTGGAGTGAGGATCTTCATTCCCCACATCCAGAGGAGTAGCTAGTCTAGAACCTTCAGTGCCGAGACCCCATGAAAGGCCCCCCTGACCTCGGACACCAGGGACCTTGCCACCAATCCCTTTACTCCTGTCATGGGGCCCTTTATTACTGACCCACAGAAGGACCCTTTCACATGTCCTGCAGCAGGCCCCCTTTCTGCCATCTTGGGTAGGGATGCCACCCTTTCTTCAAGTCAAACCCGAGCACTTTAGCGTCTCTCAGGGATACCACATGGAGGTATCCAGCAAGGATGACCTGATTGGTAGGCTGTACCTTAAGATATCATGAATCAGACTGAAAGAAGGTAAATGAGGTTTATTAGGACAAATATCACAATTCTGACACCAACACCAGTAAACCATCAACAATATAAGTGACACTGAAACATGAAATCGCAGCAACCCAAATAACAACCTAACTGACTATGTAGGTCAGAACTGGCACAATATACAGGGGAATCGGGGAGCCTCTCGGTGCTTCCTGCCCTTGACTCCAAGCCAGTGGTGTAGCGTGGGGGGTGCAGGGGGTGCTGTGGCCCCGGGCGCGACATTTAGAGGGGTGCCAGTATGTGTCACTGGCTGCCTCCTCCTAATTTCAGGTTCCTGTGTCCCCCGCGCTCCGGCCGCCATGTTAGGTGTCCGGCACCCTGTGATTGGGCGTATGGGGGTCATGTGAGGTGTAGGGCTGGCCTGTCCTCAATCGCTCCTGAAGTCCCGCCTCCTCACATGATCCCCCCATACGCCCAATCACAGTGCGCTGGACACTGAACATGGCAGCAGGCAGAGCGCAGGGGAGAGAAAAACAATGTGAGCCGAAGCCGTCCTCTCCTCCTCCTCAGGACTGATGCAGGACAAGAAGGTGAGTGAGACTCCCTCCTGAGAGACATGTTACTGACCCCGGTGGGGGGGATGGGTGGGAGAGAGAGAGTGTAGGCAGGACAGTATAGTGTAGGCTGTGTAGTATAGTGGTCAGTATAGTGGACAGTATAGTGGGCAGTATAGTGTAGTATAGGGGTCAGTGTAGTATAGTATGGTGGTCAGTATAGTGGTCAGTATGGTGTAATATAGTGGACAGTATAGAGGTCAGTGTAGTGTAGTATAGTATGGAGGTCAGTATAGTGGTTAGTAAAGTGGTCAGTATGGTGTAGTGGTCAGTGTAGTATAGTGGTCAGTGTAGTATGGTGGTCAGTGTAGTGTAGTATGGTGGACAGTGTAGTGTAGTATGGTGGACAGTGTAGTGTAGTATAGTGGACAGTGTAGTGTAGTATAGTGGACAGTGTAGTGTAGTATAGTGGACAGTGTAGTATAGTGGACAGTGTAGTATAGTGGTCAGTGTAGTATAGTGGTCAGTGCAGTGTAGGATGGTGGTCAGTTTAGTGTAGTATAGTGGTCAGTATAGTGGACAGTACAGTGGTTTGTGTAGTGTAGTTTAGTATGGAGGTCAGTGTAGTGTAGTATAGTTATCAGTATAGTGTAGTGGACAGTAAAGTGTAGTGGTCAGTATAGGAATCAGGTAGGTCAGTACTATTGTATTGGAAGGGACTCGGGGAGTGCTAGAAGTCCACAGGTTAGAGGGGGGGGGATTACTTGCCTTGCCCCGGGTGCTGACAACCCACGCTACACCACTGCACCAAGCCCCTTGGCCTGCCTGCCCTTGACTCAAGGCTCCCCTCCAGCCTCCCCTTCACTCGCCAAGCTGACCATTGACCCTTAAGCCCGTAGGCTGAAAGAAGGTAAATGAGGTTTATTAGGACAAATAACACAATTCTGACACCAACACCAGTAAACCATCAACAATATAAGTGACACTGAAACATGAAATCGCAGCAACCCAAATAACTGGCTATGTAGGTCACAACTGGACAATAAACAGGGGTATCAGGGAGCAAGGTACTGGGAGCCGGAAGAAGGGAACAGGGTGCAGGGTACAGGGAGCTGGAAGAAGGGAACAGGGTGCAGGGTACAGGGAGCTGGAAGAAGGGAACAGGGTGCAGGGTACAGGGAGCTGGAAGAAGGGAACAGGGTGCAGGGTACAGGGAGCTGGAAGAAGGGAACAGGGTGCAGGGAGCTGGAAGAAGGGAACAGGGTGCAGAGAGCTGGAAGAAGGGAACAGGGTGCAGGGAGCTGGAAGAAGGGAACAGGGTGCAGGGTACAGGGAGCTGGAAGAAGGGAACAGGGTGCAGGGTACAGGGAGCTGGAAGAAGGGAACAGGGTGCAGGGTACAGGGAGCTGGAAGAAGGGAACAGGGTGCAGGGTACAGGGAGCCGGAAGAAGGGAACAGGGTGCAGGGTACAGGGAGCTGGAAGAAGGGAACAGGGTGCAGGGTACAGGGAGCTGGAAGAAGGGAACAGGGTGCAGGGTACAGGGAGCCGGAAGAAGGGAACAGGGTGCAGGGTACAGGGCGCTGGAAGAAGGGAACAGGGTACAGGGAGCTGGAAGAAGGGAACAGGGTGCAGGGTACAGGGCGCTGGAAGAAGGGAACAGGGTACAGGGAGCTGGAAGAAGGGAACAGGGTGCAGGGTACAGGGCGCTGGAAGAAGGGAACAGGGTGCAGGGTACAGGGAGCTGGAAGAAGGGAACAGGGTGCAGGGTGCAGGGTACAGGGAGCTGGAAGAAGGGAACAGGGTGCAGGGTACAGGGATCGGGAAGAAGGGAACAGGGTGCAGGGTACAGTTAGCTGGAAGAAGGGAACAGGGTGCAGGGTACAGGGAGCTGGAAGAAGGGAACAGGGTGCAGGGTACAGGGACTGGGAAGAAGGGAACAGGGTGCAGGGTGCAGGGTACAGGGACTGGGAAGAAGGGAACAGGGTGCAGGGTACAGGGAGCTGGAAGAAGGGAACAGGGTGCAGGGTACTGGGAGCTGGAAGAAGGGAACAGGGTACAGGGAGCTGGAAGAAGGGAACAGGGTGCAGGGTACTGGGAGCTGGAAGAAGGGAACAGGGCGCAGGGTACAGGGAGCTGGAAGAAGGGAACAGGGCGCAGGGTACTGGGAGCTGGAAGAAGGGAACAGGGTGCAGGGTGCAGGGAGCTGGAAGAAGGGAACAGGGTGCAGGGTACAGGGAGCTGGAAGAAGAGAACAGGGTGCAGGGTACAGGGAGCTGGAAGAAGGGAACAGGGTGCAGGGTACTGGGATCGGGAAGAAGGGAACAGGGTGCAGGGTACTGGGAGCTGGAAGAAGGGAACAGGGTACAGGGAGCTGGAAGAAGGGAACAGGGTGCAGGGTACTGGGATCGGGAAGAAGGGAACAGGGTGCAGGGTACTGGGAGCTGGAAGAAGGGAACAGGGTACAGGGAGCTGGAAGAAGGGAACAGGGTGCAGGGTACAGGGAGCTGGAAGAAGGGAACAGGGTGCAGGGTACTGGGAGCTGGAAGAAGGGAACAGGGTACAGGGAGCTGGAAGAAGGGAACAGGGTGCAGGGTACAGGGAGCTGGAAGAAGGGAACAGGGTGCAGGGTACAGGGAGCTGGAAGAAGGGAACAGGGCGCAGGGTACAGGGAGCTGGAAGAAGGGAACAGGGCGCAGGGTACTGGGAGCTGGAAGAAGGGAACAGGGCGCAGGGTACTGGGAGCTGGAAGAAGGGAACAGGGTGCAGGGTGCAGGGAGCTGGAAGAAGGGAACAGGGTGCAAGGTACAGGGAGCCGGAAGAAGGGAACAGGGTGCAGGGTACAGGGAGCCGGAAGAAGGGAACAGGGTGCAGGGTACAGGGAGCCGGAAGAAGGGAACAGGGTGCAGGGTACAGGGAGCCGGAAGAAGGGAACAGGGTGCAGGGTACAGGGAGCTGGAAGAAGGGAACAGGGTGCAGGGTACAGGGAGCTGGAAGAAGAGAACAGGGTGCAGGGTACAGGGAGCTGGAAGAAGAGAACAGGGTGCAGGGTACAGGGAGCTGGAAGAAGGGAACAGGGTGCAGGGTACAGGGAGCTGGAAGAAGGGAACAGGGTGCAGGGTACAGGGAGCTGGAAGAAGGGAACAGGGCGCAGGGTACAGGGAGCTGGAAGAAGGGAACAGGGTGCAGGGTACTGGGAGCTGGAAGAAGGGAACAGGGTGCAGGGTACAGGGAGCTGGAAGAAGGGAACAGGGTGCAGGGTACAGTTAGCTGGAAGAAAGGAACAGGGTGCAGGGTACTGGGAGCTGGAAGAAGGGAACAGGGTGCAGGGTACTGGGAGCTGGAAGAAGGGAACAGGGTGCAGGGTGCAGGGATCGGGAAGAAGGGAACAGGGTGCAGGGTACAGTTAGCTGGAAGAAGGGAACAGGGTGCAGGGTACAGGGAGCCGGAAGAAGGGAACAGGGTGCAGGGTACAGGGCGCTGGAAGAAGGGAACAGGGTACAGGGAGCTGGAAGAAGGGAACAGGGTGCAGGGTACAGGGCGCTGGAAGAAGGGAACAGGGTACAGGGAGCTGGAAGAAGGGAACAGGGTGCAGGGTACAGGGAGCTGGAAGAAGGGAACAGGGTGCAGGGTACAGGGAGCTGGAAGAAGGGAACAGGGTGCAGGGTACAGGGAGCTGGAAGAAGGGAACAGGGTGCAGGGTACAGTTAGCTGGAAGAAAGGAACAGGGTGCAGGGTACTGGGAGCTGGAAGAAGGGAACAGGGTGCAGGGTACTGGGAGCTGGAAGAAGGGAACAGGGTGCAGGGTGCAGGGATCGGGAAGAAGGGAACAGGGTGCAGGGTACAGTTAGCTGGAAGAAGGGAACAGGGTGCAGGGTACAGGGAGCTGGAAGAAGGGAACAGGGTACAGGGAGCTGGAAGAAGGGAACAGGGTGCAGGGTACAGGGACTGGGAAGAAGGGAACAGGGTGCAGGGTACAGGGAGCTGGAAGAAGGGAACAGGGTGCAGGGTACTGGGAGCTGGAAGAAGGGAACAGGGTACAGGGAGCTGGAAGAAGGGAACAGGGTGCAGGGTACTGGGAGCTGGAAGAAGGGAACAGGGTGCAGGGTACAGGGAGCTGGAAGAAGGGAACAGGGTGCAGGGTACAGGGAGCTGGAAGAAGGGAACAGGGTGCAGGGTACAGGGAGCTGGAAGAAGGGAACAGGGTGCAGGGTACAGGGAGCTGGAAGAAGGGAACAGGGTGCAGGGTACAGTTAGCTGGAAGAAAGGAACAGGGTGCAGGGTACTGGGAGCTGGAAGAAGGGAACAGGGTGCAGGGTACAGGGAGCTGGAAGAAGGGAACAGGGTGCAGGGTACAGGGATCGGGAAGAAGGGAACAGGGTGCAGGGTACAGTTAGCTGGAAGAAGGGAACAGGGTGCAGGGTACAGGGAGCTGGAAGAAGGGAACAGGGTGCAGGGTACAGGGAGCTGGAAGAAGGGAACAGGGTGCAGGGTACAGGGAGCTGGAAGAAGGGAACAGGGTGCAGGGTACTGGGAGCTGGAAGAAGGGAACAGGGTACAGGGAGCTGGAAGAAGGGAACAGGGTGCAGGGTACTGGGAGCTGGAAGAAGGGAACAGGGTGCAGGGTACAGGGAGCTGGAAGAAGGGAACAGGGTGCAGGGTACAGGGAGCTGGAAGAAGGGAACAGGGTGCAGGGTACAGGGAGCTGGAAGAAGGGAACAGGGTGCAGGGTACAGGGAGCTGGAAGAAGGGAACAGGGTGCAGGGTACAGTTAGCTGGAAGAAAGGAACAGGGTGCAGGGTACTGGGAGCTGGAAGAAGGGAACAGGGTGCAGGGTACAGGGAGCTGGAAGAAGGGAACAGGGTGCAGGGTACAGGGATCGGGAAGAAGGGAACAGGGTGCAGGGTACAGTTAGCTGGAAGAAGGGAACAGGGTGCAGGGTACAGGGAGCTGGAAGAAGGGAACAGGGTGCAGGGTACAGGGACTGGGAAGAAGGGAACAGGGTGCAGGGTACAGGGAGCTGGAAGAAGGGAACAGGGTGCAGGGTACTGGGAGCTGGAAGAAGGGAACAGGGTACAGGGAGCTGGAAGAAGGGAACAGGGTGCAGGGTACTGGGAGCTGGAAGAAGGGAACAGGGTGCAGGGTACAGGGAGCTGGAAGAAGGGAACAGGGTGCAGGGTACAGGGAGCTGGAAGAAGGGAACAGGGTGCAGGGTACAGGGAGCTGGAAGAAGGGAACAGGGTGCAGGGTACAGGGAGCTGGAAGAAGGGAACAGGGTGCAGGGTACAGTTAGCTGGAAGAAAGGAACAGGGTGCAGGGTACTGGGAGCTGGAAGAAGGGAACAGGGTGCAGGGTACAGGGAGCTGGAAGAAGGGAACAGGGTGCAGGGTACAGGGATCGGGAAGAAGGGAACAGGGTGCAGGGTACAGTTAGCTGGAAGAAGGGAACAGGGTGCAGGGTACAGGGAGCTGGAAGAAGGGAACAGGGTGCAGGGTACAGGGAGCTGGAAGAAGGGAACAGGGTGCAGGGTACAGGGAGCTGGAAGAAGGGAACAGGGTGCAGGGTACTGGGAGCTGGAAGAAGGGAACAGGGTACAGGGAGCTGGAAGAAGGGAACAGGGTGCAGGGTACTGGGAGCTGGAAGAAGGGAACAGGGTGCAGGGTACAGGGAGCTGGAAGAAGGGAACAGGGCGCAGGGTACTGGGAGCTGGAAGAAGGGAACAGGGTGCAGGGTGCAGGGAGCTGGAAGAAGGGAACAGGGTGCAGGGTACAGGGAGCCGGAAGAAGGGAACAGGGTGCAGGGTACAGGGAGCTGGAAGAAGGGAACAGGGTGCAGGGTACAGGGAGCTGGAAGAAGAGAACAGGGTGCAGGGTACAGGGAGCTGGAAGAAGGGAACAGGGTGCAGGGTACTGGGATCGGGAAGAAGGGAACAGGGTGCAGGGTACTGGGAGCTGGAAGAAGGGAACAGGGTACAGGGAGCTGGAAGAAGGGAACAGGGTGCAGGGTGCAGGGATCGGGAAGAAGGGAACAGGGTGCAGGGTACAGTTAGCTGGAAGAAGGGAACAGGGTGCAGGGTACAGGGAGCTGGAAGAAGGGAACAGGGTGCAGGGTACAGGGAGCTGGAAGAAGGGAACAGGGTGCAGGGTACAGGGACTGGGAAGAAGGGAACAGGGTGCAGGGTACAGGGAGCTGGAAGAAGGGAACAGGGTGCAGGGTACTGGGAGCTGGAAGAAGGGAACAGGGTACAGGGAGCTGGAAGAAGGGAACAGGGTGCAGGGTACAGGGAGCTGGAAGAAGGGAACAGGGTGCAGGGTACAGGGAGCTGGAAGAAGGGAACAGGGTGCAGGGTACAGGGAGCTGGAAGAAGGGAACAGGGTGCAGGGTACAGGGAGCTGGAAGAAGGGAACAGGGTGCAGGGTACAGGGAGCTGGAAGAAGGGAACAGGGTGCAGGGTACAGGGAGCTGGAAGAAGGGAACAGGGTGCAGGGTACAGTTAGCTGGAAGAAAGGAACAGGGTGCAGGGTACTGGGAGCTGGAAGAAGGGAACAGGGTGCAGGGTACAGGGAGCTGGAAGAAGGGAACAGGGTGCAGGGTACAGGGATCGGGAAGAAGGGAACAGGGTGCAGGGTACAGTTAGCTGGAAGAAGGGAACAGGGTGCAGGGTACAGGGAGCTGGAAGAAGGGAACAGGGTGCAGGGTACAGGGAGCTGGAAGAAGGGAACAGGGTGCAGGGTACAGGGACTGGGAAGAAGGGAACAGGGTGCAGGGTACAGGGAGCTGGAAGAAGGGAACAGGGTGCAGGGTACTGGGAGCTGGAAGAAGGGAACAGGGTACAGGGAGCTGGAAGAAGGGAACAGGGTGCAGGGTACTGGGAGCTGGAAGAAGGGAACAGGGTGCAGGGTACAGGGAGCTGGAAGAAGGGAACAGGGCGCAGGGTACTGGGAGCTGGAAGAAGGGAACAGGGTGCAGGGTGCAGGGAGCTGGAAGAAGGGAACAGGGTGCAGGGTACAGGGAGCCGGAAGAAGGGAACAGGGTGCAGGGTACAGGGAGCTGGAAGAAGGGAACAGGGTGCAGGGTACAGGGAGCTGGAAGAAGAGAACAGGGTGCAGGGTACAGGGAGCTGGAAGAAGGGAACAGGGTGCAGGGTACTGGGATCGGGAAGAAGGGAACAGGGTGCAGGGTACTGGGAGCTGGAAGAAGGGAACAGGGTACAGGGAGCTGGAAGAAGGGAACAGGGTGCAGGGTACTGGGATCGGGAAGAAGGGAACAGGGTGCAGGGTACTGGGAGCTGGAAGAAGGGAACAGGGTACAGGGAGCTGGAAGAAGGGAACAGGGTGCAGGGCACAGGGAGCTGGAAGAAGGGAACAGGGTGCAGGGTACAGGGAGCTGGAAGAAGAGAACAGGGTGCAGGGTACAGGGAGCCGGAAGAAGGGAACAGGGCGCAGGGTACAGGGAGCTGGAAGAAGGGAACAGGGTGCAGGGTACAGGGAGCTGGAAGAAGGGAACAGGGTGCAGGGTGCAGGGAGCTGGAAGAAGGGAACAGGGTGCAAGGTACAGGGAGCCGGAAGAAGGGAACAGGGTGCAGGGTACAGGGAGCTGGAAGAAGGGAACAGGGTGCAGGGTACAGGGAGCTGGAAGAAGGGAACAGGGTGCAGGGTACAGGGAGCTGGAAGAAGGGAACAGGGTGCAGGGTACAGGGAGCTGGAAGAAGAGAACAGGGTGCAGGGTACAGGGAGCTGGAAGAAGGGAACAGGGAACAGGGTACAGGGAGCTGGAAGAAGGGAACAGGGTGCAGGGTACAGGGAGCTGGAAGAAGGGAACAGGGTGCAGGGTACAGGGAGCTGGAAGAAGGGAACAGGGTGCAGGGTACAGGGAGCTGGAAGAAGGGAACAGGGTGCAGGGTACAGGGAGCTGGAAGAAGGGAACAGGGTGCAGGGTACAGTTAGCTGGAAGAAAGGAACAGGGTGCAGGGTACTGGGAGCTGGAAGAAGGGAACAGGGTGCAGGGTACAGTTAGCTGGAAGAAGGGAACAGGGTGCAGGGTACAGGGAGCTGGAAGAAGGGAACAGGGTGCAGGGTACAGGGAGCTGGAAGAAGGGAACAGGGTGCAGGGTACAGGGACTGGGAAGAAGGGAACAGGGTGCAGGGTACAGGGAGCTGGAAGAAGGGAACAGGGTGCAGGGTACTGGGAGCTGGAAGAAGGGAACAGGGTACAGGGAGCTGGAAGAAGGGAACAGGGTGCAGGGTACTGGGAGCTGGAAGAAGGGAACAGGGTGCAGGGTACAGGGAGCTGGAAGAAGGGAACAGGGTGCAGGGTACAGGGACTGGGAAGAAGGGAACAGGGTGCAGGGTACAGGGAGCTGGAAGAAGGGAACAGGGTGCAGGGTACTGGGAGCTGGAAGAAGGGAACAGGGTACAGGGAGCTGGAAGAAGGGAACAGGGTGCAGGGTACTGGGAGCTGGAAGAAGGGAACAGGGTGCAGGGTACAGGGAGCTGGAAGAAGGGAACAGGGCGCAGGGTACTGGGAGCTGGAAGAAGGGAACAGGGTGCAGGGTGCAGGGAGCTGGAAGAAGGGAACAGGGTGCAGGGTACAGGGAGCCGGAAGAAGGGAACAGGGTGCAGGGTACAGGGAGCTGGAAGAAGGGAACAGGGTGCAGGGTACAGGGAGCTGGAAGAAGAGAACAGGGTGCAGGGTACAGGGAGCTGGAAGAAGGGAACAGGGTGCAGGGTACTGGGATCGGGAAGAAGGGAACAGGGTGCAGGGTACTGGGAGCTGGAAGAAGGGAACAGGGTACAGGGAGCTGGAAGAAGGGAACAGGGTGCAGGGTACTGGGATCGGGAAGAAGGGAACAGGGTGCAGGGTACTGGGAGCTGGAAGAAGGGAACAGGGTACAGGGAGCTGGAAGAAGGGAACAGGGTGCAGGGCACAGGGAGCTGGAAGAAGGGAACAGGGTGCAGGGTACAGGGAGCTGGAAGAAGAGAACAGGGCGCAGGGTACAGGGAGCTGGAAGAAGGGAACAGGGTGCAGGGTACTGGGAGCTGGAAGAAGGGAACAGGGTACAGGGAGCTGGAAGAAGGGAACAGGGTGCAGGGTACAGGGAGCTGGAAGAAGGGAACAGGGTGCAGGGTACAGGGAGCTGGAAGAAGGGAACAGGGCGCAGGGTACAGGGAGCTGGAAGAAGGGAACAGGGCGCAGGGTACTGGGAGCTGGAAGAAGGGAACAGGGTGCAGGGTGCAGGGAGCTGGAAGAAGGGAACAGGGTGCAAGGTACAGGGAGCCGGAAGAAGGGAACAGGGTGCAGGGTACAGGGAGCCGGAAGAAGGGAACAGGGTGCAGGGTACAGGGAGCCGGAAGAAGGGAACAGGGTGCAGGGTACAGGGAGCCGGAAGAAGGGAACAGGGTGCAGGGTACAGGGAGCTGGAAGAAGGGAACAGGGTGCAGGGTACAGGGAGCTGGAAGAAGAGAACAGGGTGCAGGGTACAGGGAGCTGGAAGAAGGGAACAGGGTGCAGGGTACAGGGAGCTGGAAGAAGGGAACAGGGTGCAGGGTACAGGGAGCTGGAAGAAGGGAACAGGGCGCAGGGTACAGGGAGCTGGAAGAAGGGAACAGGGTGCAGGGTACTGGGAGCTGGAAGAAGGGAACAGGGTGCAGGGTACAGGGAGCTGGAAGAAGGGAACAGGGTGCAGGGTACAGTTAGCTGGAAGAAAGGAACAGGGTGCAGGGTACTGGGAGCTGGAAGAAGGGAACAGGGTGCAGGGTACTGGGAGCTGGAAGAAGGGAACAGGGTGCAGGGTGCAGGGATCGGGAAGAAGGGAACAGGGTGCAGGGTACAGTTAGCTGGAAGAAGGGAACAGGGTGCAGGGTACAGGGAGCCGGAAGAAGGGAACAGGGTGCAGGGTACAGGGCGCTGGAAGAAGGGAACAGGGTACAGGGAGCTGGAAGAAGGGAACAGGGTGCAGGGTACAGGGCGCTGGAAGAAGGGAACAGGGTACAGGGAGCTGGAAGAAGGGAACAGGGTGCAGGGTACAGGGAGCTGGAAGAAGGGAACAGGGTGCAGGGTACAGGGAGCTGGAAGAAGGGAACAGGGTGCAGGGTACAGGGAGCTGGAAGAAGGGAACAGGGTGCAGGGTACAGGGAGCTGGAAGAAGGGAACAGGGTGCAGGGTACAGTTAGCTGGAAGAAAGGAACAGGGTGCAGGGTACTGGGAGCTGGAAGAAGGGAACAGGGTGCAGGGTACTGGGAGCTGGAAGAAGGGAACAGGGTGCAGGGTGCAGGGATCGGGAAGAAGGGAACAGGGTGCAGGGTACAGTTAGCTGGAAGAAGGGAACAGGGTGCAGGGTACAGGGAGCTGGAAGAAGGGAACAGGGTGCAGGGTACAGGGAGCTGGAAGAAGGGAACAGGGTGCAGGGTACAGGGACTGGGAAGAAGGGAACAGGGTGCAGGGTACAGGGAGCTGGAAGAAGGGAACAGGGTGCAGGGTACTGGGAGCTGGAAGAAGGGAACAGGGTACAGGGAGCTGGAAGAAGGGAACAGGGTGCAGGGTACTGGGAGCTGGAAGAAGGGAACAGGGTGCAGGGTACAGGGAGCTGGAAGAAGGGAACAGGGTGCAGGGTACAGGGAGCTGGAAGAAGGGAACAGGGTGCAGGGTACAGGGAGCTGGAAGAAGGGAACAGGGTGCAGGGTACAGGGAGCTGGAAGAAGGGAACAGGGTGCAGGGTACAGGGAGCTGGAAGAAGGGAACAGGGTGCAGGGTACAGGGAGCTGGAAGAAAGGAACAGGGTGCAGGGTACAGGGAGCTGGAAGAAGGGAACAGGGTGCAGGGTACAGTTAGCTGGAAGAAAGGAACAGGGTGCAGGGTACTGGGAGCTGGAAGAAGGGAACAGGGTGCAGGGTACAGGGAGCTGGAAGAAGGGAACAGGGTGCAGGGATCGGGAAGAAGGGAACAGGGTGCAGGGTACAGTTAGCTGGAAGAAGGGAACAGGGTGCAGGGTACAGGGAGCTGGAAGAAGGGAACAGGGTGCAGGGTACAGGGAGCTGGAAGAAGGGAACAGGGTGCAGGGTACAGGGACTGGGAAGAAGGGAACAGGGTGCAGGGTACAGGGAGCTGGAAGAAGGGAACAGGGTGCAGGGTACTGGGAGCTGGAAGAAGGGAACAGGGTACAGGGAGCTGGAAGAAGGGAACAGGGTGCAGGGTACTGGGAGCTGGAAGAAGGGAACAGGGTGCAGGGTACAGGGAGCTGGAAGAAGGGAACAGGGCGCAGGGTACTGGGAGCTGGAAGAAGGGAACAGGGTGCAGGGTGCAGGGAGCTGGAAGAAGGGAACAGGGTGCAGGGTACAGGGAGCCGGAAGAAGGGAACAGGGTGCAGGGTACAGGGAGCTGGAAGAAGGGAACAGGGTGCAGGGTACAGGGAGCTGGAAGAAGAGAACAGGGTGCAGGGTACAGGGAGCTGGAAGAAGGGAACAGGGTGCAGGGTACTGGGATCGGGAAGAAGGGAACAGGGTGCAGGGTACTGGGAGCTGGAAGAAGGGAACAGGGTACAGGGAGCTGGAAGAAGGGAACAGGGTGCAGGGTACTGGGATCGGGAAGAAGGGAACAGGGTGCAGGGTACTGGGAGCTGGAAGAAGGGAACAGGGTACAGGGAGCTGGAAGAAGGGAACAGGGTGCAGGGCACAGGGAGCTGGAAGAAGGGAACAGGGTGCAGGGTACAGGGAGCTGGAAGAAGAGAACAGGGTGCAGGGTACAGGGAGCCGGAAGAAGGGAACAGGGCGCAGGGTACAGGGAGCTGGAAGAAGGGAACAGGGTGCAGGGTACAGGGAGCTGGAAGAAGGGAACAGGGTGCAGGGTGCAGGGAGCTGGAAGAAGGGAACAGGGTGCAAGGTACAGGGAGCCGGAAGAAGGGAACAGGGTGCAGGGTACAGGGAGCTGGAAGAAGGGAACAGGGTGCAGGGTACAGGGAGCTGGAAGAAGGGAACAGGGTGCAGGGTACAGGGAGCTGGAAGAAGGGAACAGGGTGCAGGGTACAGGGAGCTGGAAGAAGAGAACAGGGTGCAGGGTACAGGGAGCTGGAAGAAGGGAACAGGGAACAGGGTACAGGGAGCTGGAAGAAGGGAACAGGGTGCAGGGTACAGGGAGCTGGAAGAAGGGAACAGGGTGCAGGGTACAGGGAGCTGGAAGAAGGGAACAGGGTGCAGGGTACAGGGAGCTGGAAGAAGGGAACAGGGTGCAGGGTACAGGGAGCTGGAAGAAGGGAACAGGGTGCAGGGTACAGTTAGCTGGAAGAAAGGAACAGGGTGCAGGGTACTGGGAGCTGGAAGAAGGGAACAGGGTGCAGGGTACAGGGAGCTGGAAGAAGGGAACAGGGTGCAGGGTACAGGGAGCTGGAAGAAGAGAACAGGGTGCAGGGTACAGGGAGCTGGAAGAAGGGAACAGGGTGCAGGGTACTGGGATCGGGAAGAAGGGAACAGGGTGCAGGGTACTGGGAGCTGGAAGAAGGGAACAGGGTACAGGGAGCTGGAAGAAGGGAACAGGGTGCAGGGTACTGGGATCGGGAAGAAGGGAACAGGGTGCAGGGTACTGGGAGCTGGAAGAAGGGAACAGGGTACAGGGAGCTGGAAGAAGGGAACAGGGTGCAGGGCACAGGGAGCTGGAAGAAGGGAACAGGGTGCAGGGTACAGGGAGCTGGAAGAAGAGAACAGGGTGCAGGGTACAGGGAGCCGGAAGAAGGGAACAGGGCGCAGGGTACAGGGAGCTGGAAGAAGGGAACAGGGTGCAGGGTACAGGGAGCTGGAAGAAGGGAACAGGGTGCAGGGTGCAGGGAGCTGGAAGAAGGGAACAGGGTGCAAGGTACAGGGAGCCGGAAGAAGGGAACAGGGTGCAGGGTACAGGGAGCTGGAAGAAGGGAACAGGGTACAGGGAGCTGGAAGAAGGGAACAGGGTGCAGGGCACAGGGAGCTGGAAGAAGGGAACAGGGTGCAGGGTACAGGGAGCTGGAAGAAGAGAACAGGGTGCAGGGTACAGGGAGCCGGAAGAAGGGAACAGGGCGCAGGGTACAGGGAGCTGGAAGAAGGGAACAGGGTGCAGGGTACAGGGAGCTGGAAGAAGGGAACAGGGTGCAGGGAGCTGGAAGAAGGGAACAGGGTGCAGGGTACTGGGATCGGGAAGAAGGGAACAGGGTGCAGGGTACAGTTAGCTGGAAGAAGGGAACAGGGTGCAGGGTACAGGGAGCTGGAAGAAGGGAACAGGGTGCAGGGTACAGGGAGCTGGAAGAAGGGAACAGGGTGCAGGGTACAGGGACTGGGAAGAAGGGAACAGGGTGCAGGGTACAGGGAGCTGGAAGAAGGGAACAGGGTGCAGGGTACTGGGAGCTGGAAGAAGGGAACAGGGTACAGGGAGCTGGAAGAAGGGAACAGGGTGCAGGGTACTGGGAGCTGGAAGAAGGGAACAGGGTGCAGGGTACAGGGAGCTGGAAGAAGGGAACAGGGTGCAGGGTACAGGGATCGGGAAGAAGGGAACAGGGTGCAGGGTACAGTTAGCTGGAAGAAGGGAACAGGGTGCAGGGTACAGGGAGCTGGAAGAAGGGAACAGGGTGCAGGGTACAGGGAGCTGGAAGAAGGGAACAGGGTGCAGGGTACAGGGACTGGGAAGAAGGGAACAGGGTGCAGGGTACAGGGAGCTGGAAGAAGGGAACAGGGTGCAGGGTACTGGGAGCTGGAAGAAGGGAACAGGGTACAGGGAGCTGGAAGAAGGGAACAGGGTGCAGGGTACTGGGAGCTGGAAGAAGGGAACAGGGTGCAGGGTACAGGGAGCTGGAAGAAGGGAACAGGGCGCAGGGTACTGGGAGCTGGAAGAAGGGAACAGGGTGCAGGGTGCAGGGAGCTGGAAGAAGGGAACAGGGTGCAGGGTACAGGGAGCCGGAAGAAGGGAACAGGGTGCAGGGTACAGGGAGCTGGAAGAAGGGAACAGGGTGCAGGGTACAGGGAGCTGGAAGAAGAGAACAGGGTGCAGGGTACAGGGAGCTGGAAGAAGGGAACAGGGTGCAGGGTACTGGGATCGGGAAGAAGGGAACAGGGTGCAGGGTACTGGGAGCTGGAAGAAGGGAACAGGGTACAGGGAGCTGGAAGAAGGGAACAGGGTGCAGGGTACTGGGATCGGGAAGAAGGGAACAGGGTGCAGGGTACTGGGAGCTGGAAGAAGGGAACAGGGTACAGGGAGCTGGAAGAAGGGAACAGGGTGCAGGGCACAGGGAGCTGGAAGAAGGGAACAGGGTGCAGGGTACAGGGAGCTGGAAGAAGAGAACAGGGTGCAGGGTACAGGGAGCCGGAAGAAGGGAACAGGGCGCAGGGTACAGGGAGCTGGAAGAAGGGAACAGGGTGCAGGGTACAGGGAGCTGGAAGAAGGGAACAGGGTGCAGGGTGCAGGGAGCTGGAAGAAGGGAACAGGGTGCAAGGTACAGGGAGCCGGAAGAAGGGAACAGGGTGCAGGGTACAGGGAGCTGGAAGAAGGGAACAGGGTGCAGGGTACAGGGAGCTGGAAGAAGGGAACAGGGTGCAGGGTACAGGGAGCTGGAAGAAGGGAACAGGGTGCAGGGTACAGGGAGCTGGAAGAAGAGAACAGGGTGCAGGGTACAGGGAGCTGGAAGAAGGGAACAGGGAACAGGGTACAGGGAGCTGGAAGAAGGGAACAGGGTGCAGGGTACAGGGAGCTGGAAGAAGGGAACAGGGTGCAGGGTACAGGGAGCTGGAAGAAGGGAACAGGGTGCAGGGTACTGGGAGCTGGAAGAAGGGAACAGGGTGCAGGGTACAGGGAGCTGGAAGAAGGGAACAGGGTGCAGGGTACAGGGATCGGGAAGAAGGGAACAGGGTGCAGGGTACAGTTAGCTGGAAGAAGGGAACAGGGTGCAGGGTACAGGGAGCTGGAAGAAGGGAACAGGGTGCAGGGTACAGGGAGCTGGAAGAAGGGAACAGGGTGCAGGGTACAGGGACTGGGAAGAAGGGAACAGGGTGCAGGGTACAGGGAGCTGGAAGAAGGGAACAGGGTGCAGGGTACTGGGAGCTGGAAGAAGGGAACAGGGTACAGGGAGCTGGAAGAAGGGAACAGGGTGCAGGGTACTGGGAGCTGGAAGAAGGGAACAGGGTGCAGGGTACAGGGAGCTGGAAGAAGGGAACAGGGCGCAGGGTACTGGGAGCTGGAAGAAGGGAACAGGGTGCAGGGTGCAGGGAGCTGGAAGAAGGGAACAGGGTGCAGGGTACAGGGAGCCGGAAGAAGGGAACAGGGTGCAGGGTACAGGGAGCTGGAAGAAGGGAACAGGGTGCAGGGTACAGGGAGCTGGAAGAAGAGAACAGGGTGCAGGGTACAGGGAGCTGGAAGAAGGGAACAGGGTGCAGGGTACTGGGATCGGGAAGAAGGGAACAGGGTGCAGGGTACTGGGAGCTGGAAGAAGGGAACAGGGTACAGGGAGCTGGAAGAAGGGAACAGGGTGCAGGGTACTGGGATCGGGAAGAAGGGAACAGGGTGCAGGGTACTGGGAGCTGGAAGAAGGGAACAGGGTACAGGGAGCTGGAAGAAGGGAACAGGGTGCAGGGCACAGGGAGCTGGAAGAAGGGAACAGGGTGCAGGGTACAGGGAGCTGGAAGAAGAGAACAGGGTGCAGGGTACAGGGAGCCGGAAGAAGGGAACAGGGCGCAGGGTACAGGGAGCTGGAAGAAGGGAACAGGGTGCAGGGTACAGGGAGCTGGAAGAAGGGAACAGGGTGCAGGGTGCAGGGAGCTGGAAGAAGGGAACAGGGTGCAAGGTACAGGGAGCCGGAAGAAGGGAACAGGGTGCAGGGTACAGGGAGCTGGAAGAAGGGAACAGGGTGCAGGGTACAGGGAGCTGGAAGAAGGGAACAGGGTGCAGGGTACAGGGAGCTGGAAGAAGGGAACAGGGTGCAGGGTACAGGGAGCTGGAAGAAGAGAACAGGGTGCAGGGTACAGGGAGCTGGAAGAAGGGAACAGGGAACAGGGTACAGGGAGCTGGAAGAAGGGAACAGGGTGCAGGGTACAGGGAGCTGGAAGAAGGGAACAGGGTGCAGGGTACAGGGAGCTGGAAGAAGGGAACAGGGTGCAGGGTACAGGGAGCTGGAAGAAGGGAACAGGGTGCAGGGTACAGGGAGCTGGAAGAAGGGAACAGGGTGCAGGGTACAGTTAGCTGGAAGAAAGGAACAGGGTGCAGGGTACTGGGAGCTGGAAGAAGGGAACAGGGTGCAGGGTACAGTTAGCTGGAAGAAGGGAACAGGGTGCAGGGTACAGGGAGCTGGAAGAAGGGAACAGGGTGCAGGGTACAGGGAGCTGGAAGAAGGGAACAGGGTGCAGGGTACAGGGACTGGGAAGAAGGGAACAGGGTGCAGGGTACAGGGAGCTGGAAGAAGGGAACAGGGTGCAGGGTACTGGGAGCTGGAAGAAGGGAACAGGGTACAGGGAGCTGGAAGAAGGGAACAGGGTGCAGGGTACTGGGAGCTGGAAGAAGGGAACAGGGTGCAGGGTACAGGGAGCTGGAAGAAGGGAACAGGGTGCAGGGTACAGGGACTGGGAAGAAGGGAACAGGGTGCAGGGTACAGGGAGCTGGAAGAAGGGAACAGGGTGCAGGGTACTGGGAGCTGGAAGAAGGGAACAGGGTACAGGGAGCTGGAAGAAGGGAACAGGGTGCAGGGTACTGGGAGCTGGAAGAAGGGAACAGGGTGCAGGGTACAGGGAGCTGGAAGAAGGGAACAGGGCGCAGGGTACTGGGAGCTGGAAGAAGGGAACAGGGTGCAGGGTGCAGGGAGCTGGAAGAAGGGAACAGGGTGCAGGGTACAGGGAGCCGGAAGAAGGGAACAGGGTGCAGGGTACAGGGAGCTGGAAGAAGGGAACAGGGTGCAGGGTACAGGGAGCTGGAAGAAGAGAACAGGGTGCAGGGTACAGGGAGCTGGAAGAAGGGAACAGGGTGCAGGGTACTGGGATCGGGAAGAAGGGAACAGGGTGCAGGGTACTGGGAGCTGGAAGAAGGGAACAGGGTACAGGGAGCTGGAAGAAGGGAACAGGGTGCAGGGTACTGGGATCGGGAAGAAGGGAACAGGGTGCAGGGTACTGGGAGCTGGAAGAAGGGAACAGGGTACAGGGAGCTGGAAGAAGGGAACAGGGTGCAGGGCACAGGGAGCTGGAAGAAGGGAACAGGGTGCAGGGTACAGGGAGCTGGAAGAAGAGAACAGGGCGCAGGGTACAGGGAGCTGGAAGAAGGGAACAGGGTGCAGGGTACTGGGAGCTGGAAGAAGGGAACAGGGTACAGGGAGCTGGAAGAAGGGAACAGGGTGCAGGGTACAGGGAGCTGGAAGAAGGGAACAGGGTGCAGGGTACAGGGAGCTGGAAGAAGGGAACAGGGCGCAGGGTACAGGGAGCTGGAAGAAGGGAACAGGGCGCAGGGTACTGGGAGCTGGAAGAAGGGAACAGGGTGCAGGGTGCAGGGAGCTGGAAGAAGGGAACAGGGTGCAAGGTACAGGGAGCCGGAAGAAGGGAACAGGGTGCAGGGTACAGGGAGCCGGAAGAAGGGAACAGGGTGCAGGGTACAGGGAGCCGGAAGAAGGGAACAGGGTGCAGGGTACAGGGAGCCGGAAGAAGGGAACAGGGTGCAGGGTACAGGGAGCTGGAAGAAGGGAACAGGGTGCAGGGTACAGGGAGCTGGAAGAAGAGAACAGGGTGCAGGGTACAGGGAGCTGGAAGAAGGGAACAGGGTGCAGGGTACAGGGAGCTGGAAGAAGGGAACAGGGTGCAGGGTACAGGGAGCTGGAAGAAGGGAACAGGGCGCAGGGTACAGGGAGCTGGAAGAAGGGAACAGGGTGCAGGGTACTGGGAGCTGGAAGAAGGGAACAGGGTGCAGGGTACAGGGAGCTGGAAGAAGGGAACAGGGTGCAGGGTACAGTTAGCTGGAAGAAAGGAACAGGGTGCAGGGTACTGGGAGCTGGAAGAAGGGAACAGGGTGCAGGGTACTGGGAGCTGGAAGAAGGGAACAGGGTGCAGGGTGCAGGGATCGGGAAGAAGGGAACAGGGTGCAGGGTACAGTTAGCTGGAAGAAGGGAACAGGGTGCAGGGTACAGGGAGCCGGAAGAAGGGAACAGGGTGCAGGGTACAGGGCGCTGGAAGAAGGGAACAGGGTACAGGGAGCTGGAAGAAGGGAACAGGGTGCAGGGTACAGGGCGCTGGAAGAAGGGAACAGGGTACAGGGAGCTGGAAGAAGGGAACAGGGTGCAGGGTACAGGGAGCTGGAAGAAGGGAACAGGGTGCAGGGTACAGGGAGCTGGAAGAAGGGAACAGGGTGCAGGGTACAGGGAGCTGGAAGAAGGGAACAGGGTGCAGGGTACAGGGAGCTGGAAGAAGGGAACAGGGTGCAGGGTACAGTTAGCTGGAAGAAAGGAACAGGGTGCAGGGTACTGGGAGCTGGAAGAAGGGAACAGGGTGCAGGGTACTGGGAGCTGGAAGAAGGGAACAGGGTGCAGGGTGCAGGGATCGGGAAGAAGGGAACAGGGTGCAGGGTACAGTTAGCTGGAAGAAGGGAACAGGGTGCAGGGTACAGGGAGCTGGAAGAAGGGAACAGGGTGCAGGGTACAGGGAGCTGGAAGAAGGGAACAGGGTGCAGGGTACAGGGACTGGGAAGAAGGGAACAGGGTGCAGGGTACAGGGAGCTGGAAGAAGGGAACAGGGTGCAGGGTACTGGGAGCTGGAAGAAGGGAACAGGGTACAGGGAGCTGGAAGAAGGGAACAGGGTGCAGGGTACTGGGAGCTGGAAGAAGGGAACAGGGTGCAGGGTACAGGGAGCTGGAAGAAGGGAACAGGGTGCAGGGTACAGGGAGCTGGAAGAAGGGAACAGGGTGCAGGGTACAGGGAGCTGGAAGAAGGGAACAGGGTGCAGGGTACAGGGAGCTGGAAGAAGGGAACAGGGTGCAGGGTACAGGGAGCTGGAAGAAGGGAACAGGGTGCAGGGTACAGGGAGCTGGAAGAAAGGAACAGGGTGCAGGGTACAGGGAGCTGGAAGAAGGGAACAGGGTGCAGGGTACAGTTAGCTGGAAGAAAGGAACAGGGTGCAGGGTACTGGGAGCTGGAAGAAGGGAACAGGGTGCAGGGTACAGGGAGCTGGAAGAAGGGAACAGGGTGCAGGGTACAGGGATCGGGAAGAAGGGAACAGGGTGCAGGGTACAGTTAGCTGGAAGAAGGGAACAGGGTGCAGGGTACAGGGAGCTGGAAGAAGGGAACAGGGTGCAGGGTACAGGGAGCTGGAAGAAGGGAACAGGGTGCAGGGTACAGGGACTGGGAAGAAGGGAACAGGGTGCAGGGTACAGGGAGCTGGAAGAAGGGAACAGGGTGCAGGGTACTGGGAGCTGGAAGAAGGGAACAGGGTACAGGGAGCTGGAAGAAGGGAACAGGGTGCAGGGTACTGGGAGCTGGAAGAAGGGAACAGGGTGCAGGGTACAGGGAGCTGGAAGAAGGGAACAGGGCGCAGGGTACTGGGAGCTGGAAGAAGGGAACAGGGTGCAGGGTGCAGGGAGCTGGAAGAAGGGAACAGGGTGCAGGGTACAGGGAGCCGGAAGAAGGGAACAGGGTGCAGGGTACAGGGAGCTGGAAGAAGGGAACAGGGTGCAGGGTACAGGGAGCTGGAAGAAGAGAACAGGGTGCAGGGTACAGGGAGCTGGAAGAAGGGAACAGGGTGCAGGGTACTGGGATCGGGAAGAAGGGAACAGGGTGCAGGGTACTGGGAGCTGGAAGAAGGGAACAGGGTACAGGGAGCTGGAAGAAGGGAACAGGGTGCAGGGTACTGGGATCGGGAAGAAGGGAACAGGGTGCAGGGTACTGGGAGCTGGAAGAAGGGAACAGGGTACAGGGAGCTGGAAGAAGGGAACAGGGTGCAGGGCACAGGGAGCTGGAAGAAGGGAACAGGGTGCAGGGTACAGGGAGCTGGAAGAAGAGAACAGGGTGCAGGGTACAGGGAGCCGGAAGAAGGGAACAGGGCGCAGGGTACAGGGAGCTGGAAGAAGGGAACAGGGTGCAGGGTACAGGGAGCTGGAAGAAGGGAACAGGGTGCAGGGTGCAGGGAGCTGGAAGAAGGGAACAGGGTGCAAGGTACAGGGAGCCGGAAGAAGGGAACAGGGTGCAGGGTACAGGGAGCTGGAAGAAGGGAACAGGGTGCAGGGTACAGGGAGCTGGAAGAAGGGAACAGGGTGCAGGGTACAGGGAGCTGGAAGAAGGGAACAGGGTGCAGGGTACAGGGAGCTGGAAGAAGAGAACAGGGTGCAGGGTACAGGGAGCTGGAAGAAGGGAACAGGGAACAGGGTACAGGGAGCTGGAAGAAGGGAACAGGGTGCAGGGTACAGGGAGCTGGAAGAAGGGAACAGGGTGCAGGGTACAGGGAGCTGGAAGAAGGGAACAGGGTGCAGGGTACAGGGAGCTGGAAGAAGGGAACAGGGTGCAGGGTACAGGGAGCTGGAAGAAGGGAACAGGGTGCAGGGTACAGTTAGCTGGAAGAAAGGAACAGGGTGCAGGGTACTGGGAGCTGGAAGAAGGGAACAGGGTGCAGGGTACAGGGAGCTGGAAGAAGGGAACAGGGTGCAGGGTACAGGGATCGGGAAGAAGGGAACAGGGTGCAGGGTACAGTTAGCTGGAAGAAGGGAACAGGGTGCAGGGTACAGGGAGCTGGAAGAAGGGAACAGGGTGCAGGGTACAGGGAGCTGGAAGAAGGGAACAGGGTGCAGGGTACAGGGACTGGGAAGAAGGGAACAGGGTGCAGGGTACAGGGAGCTGGAAGAAGGGAACAGGGTGCAGGGTACTGGGAGCTGGAAGAAGGGAACAGGGTACAGGGAGCTGGAAGAAGGGAACAGGGTGCAGGGTACTGGGAGCTGGAAGAAGGGAACAGGGTGCAGGGTACAGGGAGCTGGAAGAAGGGAACAGGGCGCAGGGTACTGGGAGCTGGAAGAAGGGAACAGGGTGCAGGGTGCAGGGAGCTGGAAGAAGGGAACAGGGTGCAGGGTACAGGGAGCCGGAAGAAGGGAACAGGGTGCAGGGTACAGGGAGCTGGAAGAAGGGAACAGGGTGCAGGGTACAGGGAGCTGGAAGAAGAGAACAGGGTGCAGGGTACAGGGAGCTGGAAGAAGGGAACAGGGTGCAGGGTACTGGGATCGGGAAGAAGGGAACAGGGTGCAGGGTACTGGGAGCTGGAAGAAGGGAACAGGGTACAGGGAGCTGGAAGAAGGGAACAGGGTGCAGGGTACTGGGATCGGGAAGAAGGGAACAGGGTGCAGGGTACTGGGAGCTGGAAGAAGGGAACAGGGTACAGGGAGCTGGAAGAAGGGAACAGGGTGCAGGGCACAGGGAGCTGGAAGAAGGGAACAGGGTGCAGGGTACAGGGAGCTGGAAGAAGAGAACAGGGTGCAGGGTACAGGGAGCTGGAAGAAGGGAACAGGGAACAGGGTACAGGGAGCTGGAAGAAGGGAACAGGGTGCAGGGTACAGGGAGCTGGAAGAAGGGAACAGGGTGCAGGGTACAGGGAGCTGGAAGAAGGGAACAGGGTGCAGGGTACAGGGAGCTGGAAGAAGGGAACAGGGTGCAGGGTACAGGGAGCTGGAAGAAGGGAACAGGGTACAGGGAGCTGGAAGAAGGGAACAGGGTGCAGGGTACAGGGAGCTGGAAGAAGGGAACAGGGTGCAGGGTACAGGGAGCTGGAAGAAGGGAACAGGGTGCAGGGTACAGGGATTGGGAAGAAGGGAACAGGGTGCAGGGTACTGGGAGCTGGAAGAAGGGAACAGGGTGCAGGGTACAGGGAGCTGGAAGAAGGGAACAGGGTGCAGGGTACAGGGAGCTGGAAGAAGGGAACAGGGTGCAGGGTACAGGGAGCTGGAAGAAGGGAACAGGGTGCAGGGTACAGTTAGCTGGAAGAAGGGAACAGGGTGCAGGGTACAGGGAGCTGGAAGAAGGGAACAGGGTGCAGGGTACAGGGAGCTGGAAGAAGGGAACAGGGTGCAGGGTACAGGGAGCTGGAAGAAGGGAACAGGGTGCAGGGTACAGGGAGCTGGAAGAAGGGAACAGGGTGCAGGGTACTGGGAGCTGGAAGAAGGGAACAGGGTACAGGGAGCTGGAAGAAGGGAACAGGGTGCAGGGTACTGGGAGCTGGAAGAAGGGAACAGGGTGCAGGGTACAGGGAGCTGGAAGAAGGGAACAGGGTGCAGGGTACAGGGATCGGGAAGAAGGGAACAGGGTGCAGGGTACAGTTAGCTGGAAGAAGGGAACAGGGTGCAGGGTACAGGGAGCTGGAAGAAGGGAACAGGGTGCAGGGTACAGGGAGCTGGAAGAAGGGAACAGGGTGCAGGGTACAGGGACTGGGAAGAAGGGAACAGGGTGCAGGGTACAGGGAGCTGGAAGAAGGGAACAGGGTGCAGGGTACTGGGAGCTGGAAGAAGGGAACAGGGTACAGGGAGCTGGAAGAAGGGAACAGGGTGCAGGGTACTGGGAGCTGGAAGAAGGGAACAGGGTGCAGGGTACAGGGAGCTGGAAGAAGGGAACAGGGCGCAGGGTACTGGGAGCTGGAAGAAGGGAACAGGGTGCAGGGTGCAGGGAGCTGGAAGAAGGGAACAGGGTGCAGGGTACAGGGAGCCGGAAGAAGGGAACAGGGTGCAGGGTACAGGGAGCTGGAAGAAGGGAACAGGGTGCAGGGTACAGGGAGCTGGAAGAAGGGAACAGGGTGCAGGGTACTGGGATCGGGAAGAAGGGAACAGGGTGCAGGGTACTGGGAGCTGGAAGAAGGGAACAGGGTACAGGGAGCTGGAAGAAGGGAACAGGGTGCAGGGTACTGGGATCGGGAAGAAGGGAACAGGGTGCAGGGTACTGGGAGCTGGAAGAAGGGAACAGGGTACAGGGAGCTGGAAGAAGGGAACAGGGTGCAGGGCACAGGGAGCTGGAAGAAGGGAACAGGGTGCAGGGTACAGGGAGCTGGAAGAAGAGAACAGGGTGCAGGGTACAGGGAGCCGGAAGAAGGGAACAGGGCGCAGGGTACAGGGAGCTGGAAGAAGGGAACAGGGTGCAGGGTACAGGGAGCTGGAAGAAGGGAACAGGGTGCAGGGTGCAGGGAGCTGGAAGAAGGGAACAGGGTGCAAGGTACAGGGAGCCGGAAGAAGGGAACAGGGTGCAGGGTACAGGGAGCTGGAAGAAGGGAACAGGGTGCAGGGTACAGGGAGCTGGAAGAAGGGAACAGGGTGCAGGGTACAGGGAGCTGGAAGAAGGGAACAGGGTGCAGGGTACAGGGAGCTGGAAGAAGAGAACAGGGTGCAGGGTACAGGGAGCTGGAAGAAGGGAACAGGGAACAGGGTACAGGGAGCTGGAAGAAGGGAACAGGGTGCAGGGTACAGGGAGCTGGAAGAAGGGAACAGGGTGCAGGGTACAGGGAGCTGGAAGAAGGGAACAGGGTGCAGGGTACTGGGAGCTGGAAGAAGGGAACAGGGTGCAGGGTACAGGGAGCTGGAAGAAGGGAACAGGGTGCAGGGTACAGGGATCGGGAAGAAGGGAACAGGGTGCAGGGTACAGTTAGCTGGAAGAAGGGAACAGGGTGCAGGGTACAGGGAGCTGGAAGAAGGGAACAGGGTGCAGGGTACAGGGAGCTGGAAGAAGGGAACAGGGTGCAGGGTACAGGGACTGGGAAGAAGGGAACAGGGTGCAGGGTACAGGGAGCTGGAAGAAGGGAACAGGGTGCAGGGTACTGGGAGCTGGAAGAAGGGAACAGGGTACAGGGAGCTGGAAGAAGGGAACAGGGTGCAGGGTACTGGGAGCTGGAAGAAGGGAACAGGGTGCAGGGTACAGGGAGCTGGAAGAAGGGAACAGGGCGCAGGGTACTGGGAGCTGGAAGAAGGGAACAGGGTGCAGGGTGCAGGGAGCTGGAAGAAGGGAACAGGGTGCAGGGTACAGGGAGCCGGAAGAAGGGAACAGGGTGCAGGGTACAGGGAGCTGGAAGAAGGGAACAGGGTGCAGGGTACAGGGAGCTGGAAGAAGAGAACAGGGTGCAGGGTACAGGGAGCTGGAAGAAGGGAACAGGGTGCAGGGTACTGGGATCGGGAAGAAGGGAACAGGGTGCAGGGTACTGGGAGCTGGAAGAAGGGAACAGGGTACAGGGAGCTGGAAGAAGGGAACAGGGTGCAGGGTACTGGGATCGGGAAGAAGGGAACAGGGTGCAGGGTACTGGGAGCTGGAAGAAGGGAACAGGGTACAGGGAGCTGGAAGAAGGGAACAGGGTGCAGGGCACAGGGAGCTGGAAGAAGGGAACAGGGTGCAGGGTACAGGGAGCTGGAAGAAGAGAACAGGGTGCAGGGTACAGGGAGCCGGAAGAAGGGAACAGGGCGCAGGGTACAGGGAGCTGGAAGAAGGGAACAGGGTGCAGGGTACAGGGAGCTGGAAGAAGGGAACAGGGTGCAGGGTGCAGGGAGCTGGAAGAAGGGAACAGGGTGCAAGGTACAGGGAGCCGGAAGAAGGGAACAGGGTGCAGGGTACAGGGAGCTGGAAGAAGGGAACAGGGTGCAGGGTACAGGGAGCTGGAAGAAGGGAACAGGGTGCAGGGTACAGGGAGCTGGAAGAAGGGAACAGGGTGCAGGGTACAGGGAGCTGGAAGAAGAGAACAGGGTGCAGGGTACAGGGAGCTGGAAGAAGGGAACAGGGAACAGGGTACAGGGAGCTGGAAGAAGGGAACAGGGTGCAGGGTACAGGGAGCTGGAAGAAGGGAACAGGGTGCAGGGTACAGGGAGCTGGAAGAAGGGAACAGGGTGCAGGGTACAGGGAGCTGGAAGAAGGGAACAGGGTGCAGGGTACAGGGAGCTGGAAGAAGGGAACAGGGTGCAGGGTACAGTTAGCTGGAAGAAAGGAACAGGGTGCAGGGTACTGGGAGCTGGAAGAAGGGAACAGGGTGCAGGGTACAGTTAGCTGGAAGAAGGGAACAGGGTGCAGGGTACAGGGAGCTGGAAGAAGGGAACAGGGTGCAGGGTACAGGGAGCTGGAAGAAGGGAACAGGGTGCAGGGTACAGGGACTGGGAAGAAGGGAACAGGGTGCAGGGTACAGGGAGCTGGAAGAAGGGAACAGGGTGCAGGGTACTGGGAGCTGGAAGAAGGGAACAGGGTACAGGGAGCTGGAAGAAGGGAACAGGGTGCAGGGTACTGGGAGCTGGAAGAAGGGAACAGGGTGCAGGGTACAGGGAGCTGGAAGAAGGGAACAGGGTGCAGGGTACAGGGACTGGGAAGAAGGGAACAGGGTGCAGGGTACAGGGAGCTGGAAGAAGGGAACAGGGTGCAGGGTACTGGGAGCTGGAAGAAGGGAACAGGGTACAGGGAGCTGGAAGAAGGGAACAGGGTGCAGGGTACTGGGAGCTGGAAGAAGGGAACAGGGTGCAGGGTACAGGGAGCTGGAAGAAGGGAACAGGGCGCAGGGTACTGGGAGCTGGAAGAAGGGAACAGGGTGCAGGGTGCAGGGAGCTGGAAGAAGGGAACAGGGTGCAGGGTACAGGGAGCCGGAAGAAGGGAACAGGGTGCAGGGTACAGGGAGCTGGAAGAAGGGAACAGGGTGCAGGGTACAGGGAGCTGGAAGAAGAGAACAGGGTGCAGGGTACAGGGAGCTGGAAGAAGGGAACAGGGTGCAGGGTACTGGGATCGGGAAGAAGGGAACAGGGTGCAGGGTACTGGGAGCTGGAAGAAGGGAACAGGGTACAGGGAGCTGGAAGAAGGGAACAGGGTGCAGGGTACTGGGATCGGGAAGAAGGGAACAGGGTGCAGGGTACTGGGAGCTGGAAGAAGGGAACAGGGTACAGGGAGCTGGAAGAAGGGAACAGGGTGCAGGGCACAGGGAGCTGGAAGAAGGGAACAGGGTGCAGGGTACAGGGAGCTGGAAGAAGAGAACAGGGCGCAGGGTACAGGGAGCTGGAAGAAGGGAACAGGGTGCAGGGTACTGGGAGCTGGAAGAAGGGAACAGGGTACAGGGAGCTGGAAGAAGGGAACAGGGTGCAGGGTACAGGGAGCTGGAAGAAGGGAACAGGGTGCAGGGTACAGGGAGCTGGAAGAAGGGAACAGGGCGCAGGGTACAGGGAGCTGGAAGAAGGGAACAGGGCGCAGGGTACTGGGAGCTGGAAGAAGGGAACAGGGTGCAGGGTGCAGGGAGCTGGAAGAAGGGAACAGGGTGCAAGGTACAGGGAGCCGGAAGAAGGGAACAGGGTGCAGGGTACAGGGAGCCGGAAGAAGGGAACAGGGTGCAGGGTACAGGGAGCCGGAAGAAGGGAACAGGGTGCAGGGTACAGGGAGCCGGAAGAAGGGAACAGGGTGCAGGGTACAGGGAGCTGGAAGAAGGGAACAGGGTGCAGGGTACAGGGAGCTGGAAGAAGAGAACAGGGTGCAGGGTACAGGGAGCTGGAAGAAGGGAACAGGGTGCAGGGTACAGGGAGCTGGAAGAAGGGAACAGGGTGCAGGGTACAGGGAGCTGGAAGAAGGGAACAGGGCGCAGGGTACAGGGAGCTGGAAGAAGGGAACAGGGTGCAGGGTACTGGGAGCTGGAAGAAGGGAACAGGGTGCAGGGTACAGGGAGCTGGAAGAAGGGAACAGGGTGCAGGGTACAGTTAGCTGGAAGAAAGGAACAGGGTGCAGGGTACTGGGAGCTGGAAGAAGGGAACAGGGTGCAGGGTACTGGGAGCTGGAAGAAGGGAACAGGGTGCAGGGTGCAGGGATCGGGAAGAAGGGAACAGGGTGCAGGGTACAGTTAGCTGGAAGAAGGGAACAGGGTGCAGGGTACAGGGAGCCGGAAGAAGGGAACAGGGTGCAGGGTACAGGGCGCTGGAAGAAGGGAACAGGGTACAGGGAGCTGGAAGAAGGGAACAGGGTGCAGGGTACAGGGCGCTGGAAGAAGGGAACAGGGTACAGGGAGCTGGAAGAAGGGAACAGGGTGCAGGGTACAGGGAGCTGGAAGAAGGGAACAGGGTGCAGGGTACAGGGAGCTGGAAGAAGGGAACAGGGTGCAGGGTACAGGGAGCTGGAAGAAGGGAACAGGGTGCAGGGTACAGGGAGCTGGAAGAAGGGAACAGGGTGCAGGGTACAGTTAGCTGGAAGAAAGGAACAGGGTGCAGGGTACTGGGAGCTGGAAGAAGGGAACAGGGTGCAGGGTACTGGGAGCTGGAAGAAGGGAACAGGGTGCAGGGTGCAGGGATCGGGAAGAAGGGAACAGGGTGCAGGGTACAGTTAGCTGGAAGAAGGGAACAGGGTGCAGGGTACAGGGAGCTGGAAGAAGGGAACAGGGTGCAGGGTACAGGGAGCTGGAAGAAGGGAACAGGGTGCAGGGTACAGGGACTGGGAAGAAGGGAACAGGGTGCAGGGTACAGGGAGCTGGAAGAAGGGAACAGGGTGCAGGGTACTGGGAGCTGGAAGAAGGGAACAGGGTACAGGGAGCTGGAAGAAGGGAACAGGGTGCAGGGTACTGGGAGCTGGAAGAAGGGAACAGGGTGCAGGGTACAGGGAGCTGGAAGAAGGGAACAGGGTGCAGGGTACAGGGAGCTGGAAGAAGGGAACAGGGTGCAGGGTACAGGGAGCTGGAAGAAGGGAACAGGGTGCAGGGTACAGGGAGCTGGAAGAAGGGAACAGGGTGCAGGGTACAGGGAGCTGGAAGAAGGGAACAGGGTGCAGGGTACAGGGAGCTGGAAGAAAGGAACAGGGTGCAGGGTACAGGGAGCTGGAAGAAGGGAACAGGGTGCAGGGTACAGTTAGCTGGAAGAAAGGAACAGGGTGCAGGGTACTGGGAGCTGGAAGAAGGGAACAGGGTGCAGGGTACAGGGAGCTGGAAGAAGGGAACAGGGTGCAGGGTACAGGGATCGGGAAGAAGGGAACAGGGTGCAGGGTACAGTTAGCTGGAAGAAGGGAACAGGGTGCAGGGTACAGGGAGCTGGAAGAAGGGAACAGGGTGCAGGGTACAGGGAGCTGGAAGAAGGGAACAGGGTGCAGGGTACAGGGACTGGGAAGAAGGGAACAGGGTGCAGGGTACAGGGAGCTGGAAGAAGGGAACAGGGTGCAGGGTACTGGGAGCTGGAAGAAGGGAACAGGGTACAGGGAGCTGGAAGAAGGGAACAGGGTGCAGGGTACTGGGAGCTGGAAGAAGGGAACAGGGTGCAGGGTACAGGGAGCTGGAAGAAGGGAACAGGGCGCAGGGTACTGGGAGCTGGAAGAAGGGAACAGGGTGCAGGGTGCAGGGAGCTGGAAGAAGGGAACAGGGTGCAGGGTACAGGGAGCCGGAAGAAGGGAACAGGGTGCAGGGTACAGGGAGCTGGAAGAAGGGAACAGGGTGCAGGGTACAGGGAGCTGGAAGAAGAGAACAGGGTGCAGGGTACAGGGAGCTGGAAGAAGGGAACAGGGTGCAGGGTACTGGGATCGGGAAGAAGGGAACAGGGTGCAGGGTACTGGGAGCTGGAAGAAGGGAACAGGGTACAGGGAGCTGGAAGAAGGGAACAGGGTGCAGGGTACTGGGATCGGGAAGAAGGGAACAGGGTGCAGGGTACTGGGAGCTGGAAGAAGGGAACAGGGTACAGGGAGCTGGAAGAAGGGAACAGGGTGCAGGGCACAGGGAGCTGGAAGAAGGGAACAGGGTGCAGGGTACAGGGAGCTGGAAGAAGAGAACAGGGTGCAGGGTACAGGGAGCCGGAAGAAGGGAACAGGGCGCAGGGTACAGGGAGCTGGAAGAAGGGAACAGGGTGCAGGGTACAGGGAGCTGGAAGAAGGGAACAGGGTGCAGGGTGCAGGGAGCTGGAAGAAGGGAACAGGGTGCAAGGTACAGGGAGCCGGAAGAAGGGAACAGGGTGCAGGGTACAGGGAGCTGGAAGAAGGGAACAGGGTGCAGGGTACAGGGAGCTGGAAGAAGGGAACAGGGTGCAGGGTACAGGGAGCTGGAAGAAGGGAACAGGGTGCAGGGTACAGGGAGCTGGAAGAAGAGAACAGGGTGCAGGGTACAGGGAGCTGGAAGAAGGGAACAGGGAACAGGGTACAGGGAGCTGGAAGAAGGGAACAGGGTGCAGGGTACAGGGAGCTGGAAGAAGGGAACAGGGTGCAGGGTACAGGGAGCTGGAAGAAGGGAACAGGGTGCAGGGTACAGGGAGCTGGAAGAAGGGAACAGGGTGCAGGGTACAGGGAGCTGGAAGAAGGGAACAGGGTGCAGGGTACAGTTAGCTGGAAGAAAGGAACAGGGTGCAGGGTACTGGGAGCTGGAAGAAGGGAACAGGGTGCAGGGTACAGGGAGCTGGAAGAAGGGAACAGGGTGCAGGGTACAGGGATCGGGAAGAAGGGAACAGGGTGCAGGGTACAGTTAGCTGGAAGAAGGGAACAGGGTGCAGGGTACAGGGAGCTGGAAGAAGGGAACAGGGTGCAGGGTACAGGGAGCTGGAAGAAGGGAACAGGGTGCAGGGTACAGGGACTGGGAAGAAGGGAACAGGGTGCAGGGTACAGGGAGCTGGAAGAAGGGAACAGGGTGCAGGGTACTGGGAGCTGGAAGAAGGGAACAGGGTACAGGGAGCTGGAAGAAGGGAACAGGGTGCAGGGTACTGGGAGCTGGAAGAAGGGAACAGGGTGCAGGGTACAGGGAGCTGGAAGAAGGGAACAGGGCGCAGGGTACTGGGAGCTGGAAGAAGGGAACAGGGTGCAGGGTGCAGGGAGCTGGAAGAAGGGAACAGGGTGCAGGGTACAGGGAGCCGGAAGAAGGGAACAGGGTGCAGGGTACAGGGAGCTGGAAGAAGGGAACAGGGTGCAGGGTACAGGGAGCTGGAAGAAGAGAACAGGGTGCAGGGTACAGGGAGCTGGAAGAAGGGAACAGGGTGCAGGGTACTGGGATCGGGAAGAAGGGAACAGGGTGCAGGGTACTGGGAGCTGGAAGAAGGGAACAGGGTACAGGGAGCTGGAAGAAGGGAACAGGGTGCAGGGTACTGGGATCGGGAAGAAGGGAACAGGGTGCAGGGTACTGGGAGCTGGAAGAAGGGAACAGGGTACAGGGAGCTGGAAGAAGGGAACAGGGTGCAGGGCACAGGGAGCTGGAAGAAGGGAACAGGGTGCAGGGTACAGGGAGCTGGAAGAAGAGAACAGGGTGCAGGGTACAGGGAGCTGGAAGAAGGGAACAGGGAACAGGGTACAGGGAGCTGGAAGAAGGGAACAGGGTGCAGGGTACAGGGAGCTGGAAGAAGGGAACAGGGTGCAGGGTACAGGGAGCTGGAAGAAGGGAACAGGGTGCAGGGTACAGGGAGCTGGAAGAAGGGAACAGGGTGCAGGGTACAGGGAGCTGGAAGAAGGGAACAGGGTACAGGGAGCTGGAAGAAGGGAACAGGGTGCAGGGTACAGGGAGCTGGAAGAAGGGAACAGGGTGCAGGGTACAGGGAGCTGGAAGAAGGGAACAGGGTGCAGGGTACAGGGATTGGGAAGAAGGGAACAGGGTGCAGGGTACTGGGAGCTGGAAGAAGGGAACAGGGTGCAGGGTACAGGGAGCTGGAAGAAGGGAACAGGGTGCAGGGTACAGGGAGCTGGAAGAAGGGAACAGGGTGCAGGGTACAGGGAGCTGGAAGAAGGGAACAGGGTGCAGGGTACAGGGAGCTGGAAGAAGGGAACAGGGTGCAGGGTACTGGGAGCTGGAAGAAGGGAACAGGGTGCAGGGTACAGGGAGCTGGAAGAAGGGAACAGGGTGCAGGGTACAGGGAGCTGGAAGAAGGGAACAGGGTGCAGGGTACTGGGAGCTGGAAGAAGGGAACAGGGTGCAGGGTACAGGGAGCTGGAAGAAGGGAACAGGGTGCAGGGTACAGGGAGCTGGAAGAAGGGAACAGGGTGCAGGGTACAGGGAGCTGGAAGAAGGGAACAGGGTGCAGGGTACAGGGAGCTGGAAGAAGGGAACAGGGTGCAGGGTACAGGGAGCTGGAAGAAGGGAACAGGGTGCAGGGTACAGTTAGCTGGAAGAAAGGAACAGGGTGCAGGGTACTGGGAGCTGGAAGAAGGGAACAGGGTGCAGGGTACAGGGAGCTGGAAGAAGGGAACAGGGTGCAGGGTACAGGGATCGGGAAGAAGGGAACAGGGTGCAGGGTACAGTTAGCTGGAAGAAGGGAACAGGGTGCAGGGTACAGGGAGCTGGAAGAAGGGAACAGGGTGCAGGGTACAGGGAGCTGGAAGAAGGGAACAGGGTGCAGGGTACAGGGAGCTGGAAGAAGGGAACAGGGTGCAGGGTACAGTTAGCTGGAAGAAGGGAACAGGGTGCAGGGTACAGGGAGCTGGAAGAAGGGAACAGGGTGCAGGGTACAGGGAGCTGGAAGAAGGGAACAGGGTGCAGGGTACAGGGAGCTGGAAGAAGGGAACAGGGTGCAGGGTACAGGGAGCTGGAAGAAGGGAACAGGGTGCAGGGTACAGGGAGCTGGAAGAAGGGAACAGGGTGCAGGGTACAGGGAGCTGGAAGAAGGGAACAGGGTGCAGGGTACAGGGAGTTGGAAGAAGGGAACAGGGTGCAGGGTACAGGGATCTGGAAGAAGGGAACAGGGTGCAGGGTACAGGGAGCTGGAAGAAGGGAACAGGGTGCAGGGTACAGGGAGCTGGAAGAAGGGAACAGGGTGCAGGGTACTGGGAGCTTGAAGAAGGGAACAGGGTGCAGGGTACAGGGAGTTGGAAGAAGGGAACAGGGTGCAGGGTACAGGGAGCTGGAAGAAGAGAACAGGGTGCAGGGTACAGGGAGCTGGAAGAAGGGAACAGGGTGCAGGGTACAGGGAGCTGGTCACAGATGCAGGTACAAGAGAAGTACTCAGGAGCAGGTCCAGAAACAAGGATCAGGCAGGGACCAGCCTCACAGGAAGAACACTGAAGAACTGAACTCCAGTTAAGGGAACAATTGTATACCTTCCATCAGCACTTATTTACTGGGGCATAAAGCAAACAATGAGAAGCTACATCCTCCTTTCCTCCTTCCCATCAAGGGAGGCAGCTTTGCATTCACAAGACCCCACATTTCTCAATGAAGCCGCCTTACAGTATCCCTCAGCTCTTTATTGATAGTACAGACAGCTATCAAAGTGCAGGTAATTCCAGTCCTCTAGTCAGGATCTTCATTCTCTCTACCTGTTTCTTACCATCTAGGAAGCCAGTTTCACACTCAAGGACTATTTTTGGCCAGGAAACATCCTGAAAATTTCCCTTAACCCAGGGCTCGACAAACCCCGGGCGCCAGGTCGGATTTGCGACTAGAATTAGCGACCTGGCGCCTGGGGCGGCACAGCTCGCGTATCCTGTGTCCGTTCGACACCCCCCCCTCCCGCCGCGATCGCGCTGGGCCGCGCCGGTAATTGAGGCCCCGGCTTTGCGGCCTACTGCAGTCCTATGGTTCCTGGTTCCTTCTGCAAGCGGGCGCCCTCTGGTGGTGGCCGTTGGTATGACAAGACATCCACCAATGCTAATGGAGCTTTCCCTACCTGTTTTCACTGCCTGCTCATCTCCTTCCCTTTACTTAGAACCCCCAAACATTATATATATTTTTTATTCTAACACCCTAGAGAATAAAATGGCGGTCATTGCAATACTTTCTGTCACACCGTATTTGCGCAGCGGACTTACAAGCGCACTTTTTTGGGAAAAAATACTTTTTTTTATTAAAAAAATAAGAAAACAGTAAAGTTAGCCCAATTTTTTTTATATTGTGGAAGATAATGTTACGCCGAGTAAATTGATTCCCAACATGTCACGCTTCAAAATTTCATCCGCTCGTGGAATGGCGACAAACTTTTACCCTTTAAAATCTCCATAGGCATTGTTTAAAAAATTCTACAGGTTGCATGTTTTGAGTTACAGAGGAGGTCTAGGACTAGAATTATTGCTCTCGCTCTAACGATCGTGGCGATACCTCACGTGTGGTTTGAACACCGCTTTCATATGCGGGTGCTACTCACATATGCGTTTGCTTCTGCAAGCGAGCTCAGCGGGACGGGGCGCATTTAAAAAAATTATTATTTTTTCTTATATATTTTACTTTTTATTTTTTATTTTTACACTGTTTTTAAAAAAAAAATAAAAATTGTGTCACTTTTATTTCTATTACAAGGGATGGGGCACATTTAAATTTTTTTTTCTTATTTATTTTAACTTTTATTTTTTCACTGTTCTTTTAAAAAAAAAAAAAAGTCACTTTTATTGCTATTACAAGGAATGTAAAAATCCCTTGTAATAGAAAAAAGCATGACAGGTCCTCTTAAATATGACATCTGGGGTCAAAAAGACCTCAGATCTCATATTTACACTAAAATGCATTAAAAAAAAAATTGTCATTTGAAAAAAAAAAAAAAAAAAAAAAAAATGTCCCTTCAAGAGCTATGGGTGGAAGTGAAGATTTGACGTCGCTTCCGCCCTGCAATGATTTGGAGATGGGCGGGGGGGGGCCATCTTCCTCTCACTCGTCTCCATGTCAGGCCAGGGACAGATCCGGATCGCCTCCGCCGTTACCGACGGCCACGGTAAGCGGTGAAGGGCACCGGAGAGCGGCGGTAGGGGGGGCCCTCTCCTGCCGCCGATAAAAGTGATCTCGCTGCTAATCTGCTGCAGAGACCACTTTTATCTGAAAGAGAACCGCCGGCTCTTGAAGAGAATACCGGGGTCATGGCAGCTAGCTGCTACCATAAGAACGGTATTTCTCTTCAAAGACAGGACGTATATAGTCGTCCTGCGGGAAGGAAGTGGTTCATTAAAATGAATTTATTATTTGTCATCTCCCTGCTTGTCCCCTTTCACACGGGCCGTCTGATCAGGTTCACCTGTCAGCTTTTCAGGAGGACCTGATTGGATCCTTAGCGGGAATATGGTGGTCTTGTGTCCCTGCATGGCAGGAAATAAAAGCAGTCACATTCGTTCTAGTCGTCTCTGTGTAAATTTAAGATTGGTTCATTTTTATATTGAAAATAAAGCTTTGTCGGTCGTTTAAAAAAAAAAACCTGGCTCCTAACTTTTTTAGCTGGCTCCTAGATTCCAAGCAAATTTGTCAAGCCCTGCCTTAACCCATTTTCATACCTCCCAACTTTTGAACTTCAGAATGAGGGACACTTTAGGGAGGAAGCGACAGATAGCGCACTACGTGCATTGTGGCAAAACTGGGTGTGGTCAAACTCTTAACAGTGGGAGGGGTTTAATGGGTGTGGTTAAACAAAACCCAGGTTTCCTTGTACCTGTAAAATAGGCTTTAATTGCTGTGCCACAAGATAGAGTCTCACAGACACATACAAACCTCAGTACTATTATTTAAATAACAAGACAGACAGATGGCAGGAGAGTGCAGGGATGGTGTCAGCAATGGAGGTACTCAGCTGTAGTACTTACCTTCTACTTTGATCTGAATGGACGATGACAGGTTCTCTTTACTGCCCGACACCCCTAGGTGACTGATCCTCCTCTCAGATCTCCTGTAGGGGGCCCCAGAGCCCACACACTGGACAGATCCAATCTGCAGAGAGAGATCTCACCAATACATACAGAGAGCTGAGGGGGAGACCAGCCTGACACCTCATTTCCCCCCCACCAGCACAGTGAGTAGATGGAACCTCACACAGCATGTAATACCCAGGAAGTGATATCCTTAGCACTGCACATAGTGATAGCACAATCATAAACATCAAGGCTGCAGACACACAAACCTCCTCAGAAAGCAGCTGACATGCTGGGACCTGTATTCCCTCCTGTGAATGGCTTAGATACCCCACCAACCAATCAGAGTTTAGCCTCCTCTCACCTGACATTCACCTCCAGTGTTCTCCGTGTGCATAGTACTAACAGAAGCTGCTCATGCTGGAAAGGACCTAGGGGGAGGGGCTTAGATAAAATGTGCGAGAGGGGAGGGGCCGCTGTGTTCTGTCTAAGCGATGAATGGGGAAGTGTAGTGTGTGGATGTGATAAGGAGGGGGAGGAGCACTCCATGTTATGATGTACAATGGGAGCCGCTCTTTCATTACACTGGTTATTTGAGAGAGGGGGGCGGGTCTGAGTTGCAGTCCCGCCCATACCCGACATCACATCTTGGATCTGACAGGTGATGTCTGTCATTGGAACTGCACACTGCACATCCAGCTGGTTTCCCAATCCGTGGCTGTTTACACTGCTGCAGGTCCTATCTAGCCACAAGTCCATATACAACATAAGCAACATAATTATGCGGGACAAACAACCCTTACAGCGGGATAGCGGGACAAACATCTGCATGCGGGAAAGTCACGGGACGGTTGGGAGGTATGCATTTTCATAAGATGTCCAGCTTGGTGCGCATAGCTAATTGTAGTTCTTTAGTCGGGAGCTTCATCCTCCATATCTGCTTCTTCCCATCTAGGAAGCCAGTTTCACACTCAAGGACTATTTTTGACCAGGAAACAGCCTAAATATTCCAGAGAACTCATTTTTTTATAGGATGTCCAGCTTGGTGCGCATAGCTAATTGTAGTCCTTTAGTCAGGAGCTTCATCCTCCATATCTGCTTCTTCCCATCTAGGAAGCCAGTTTCACACTCACAAGGAATATTTTTCTCCATTAAACAGCCTAAAAATTTCCCATAACTCTTTTTGGATAGTATGGCTGGCTTGGCACAAATAGATAATTGCAGTCCTGTAATCAGGGGCTTCTTTTCCCACAATCACTTTCCATCTGAGTAAGACTGCTTCATTTTTTTATTACTGGGGCATGGAGCTAACAATGGACAGCTACTCCCACTCCTCCAATAAGAAGATACAGCCTGCTTCCCATCAAAGGAGGCAGCTTGGCACCCACAAGGCCCCACCTTTCTCCATGATGGAGCCCTTACAATTTCCCTTAACTCTTTTTTGAAAGTACCGCCAGTTTGGCATGCGCAGTTAATTGAGGTCCTTCAGTCAGAAACTTCATCCAATGAGAAACTTCATCCTCCCTGTCTGCTTCCCATCTAGGGAGGCAGCTTCAACCTCACAAGACCACACCTTGTGCCCCAGAAGTCACAGAGGTTTTTATGTTCCACACTGACAGCTGTATAGCGTTCTATTTTCTCACTAGCAGCTTGGAGACAAGTGTGTAAGTGAGCGTGTTGTGGGAGGATGACTTGGCGCTGCACGAGTGTGACGGGAGTGACCCCGATACAGCTCTTGGCTCGCAGAGTCATTGTCCTTCACCGCGGGTGTCACCGTTCATGGAATGTGGTGCTCAGCTGGAAAAGTGAAACCTCATCCATGTTCTATAGACAAGAGATTAACTCTGTAGGATCCATCCGCTTGTCTGCTGAACTATGCAGTCCTCTAAGGTGACCCTTCTCTGAGCATGACCAAATGTCCAATTCCCTCTTTTACAGAGCGAGTGCATATTGTTTTTATCCCTTTACTTTCCAACATTTACATTGTACAGGATGCCAAGGATGGGTCCTGAACGGGGTGCTATGTGGCACCAGTGTTTAAGTTAGGATCCCTTTAACCACTTGCCGACCGCCGCACGACTATATACGTCGGCAGAATGGCACGGGCAGGCAAAAGGACTTACATGTACGTCCTTGCCTGCCCGCGGGTGGGGGGTCCGATCGGACCCCCCCCGGTGCCAGCGGCGGTCGGCAAATGTCCCCCGGCGATCGGAGGTGAGGGGGAGGCCATCCATTCGTGGCTCCCCCCTCGTGATCGCTCCCAGCCAATGGGATCATTTCCCTGCCTCTGTATTGTACACAGAGGCAGAGGAAATGATGTCATCTCTCCTCGGCTCGGTATTTTCCGTTCCGGGCCGAGGAGAGAAGACTGCAATGTAAGTGCACCAACACACACACACACAGTAGAACATGCCAGGCACACAAAACACCCCGATCCCCCCCCCGATCGCCCCCCGATCCCCCCCCAATCACCCCCCCCCTGTCACAAACTGACACCAGCAGGTTTTTTTTTTTTTTTTTTTTTTTCTGATTACTGTATTGGTGTCAGTTTGTGACAGTTACAGTGTTAGGACAGTTAGTATTACCCCCCTGTAGGTCTAGGATACCCCCCTAACCCCCCCTAATAAAGTTTTAACCCCTTGATCACCCCCTGTCACCAGTGTCGCTAAGCGATCATTTTTCTGATCGCTGTATTAGTGTCGCTGGTGACGCTAGTTAGTGAGGTAAATATTTAGGTTCGCCGTCAGCGTTTTATAGTGACAGGGACCCCCATATACTACCTAATAAATGTTTTAACCCCTTGATTGCCCCCTAGTTAACCCTTTCACCACTGATCACCGTATAAGTGTTACAGGTGACGCTGGTTAGTTTGTTTATTTTTTATAGTGTCAGGGCACCCGCCGAATAAAGGTTTAGCCCCCTGATCGCCCGGCGGTGATATGCATCGCCCCAGGCAGCGTCAGATTAGCGCCAGTACTGCTAACACCCACGCACGCAGCATACGCCTCCCTTAGTGGTATAGTATCTGAACGGATCAATATCTGATCCGATCAGATCTATACTGGCATCCCCAGCAGTTTAGGGTTCCCAAAAACGCAGTGTTAGCGGGATCAGCCCAGATACCTGCTAGCACCTGCGTTTTGCCCCTCCGCCCGGCCCAGCCCAACCCACCCAAGTGCAGTATCGATCGATCACTGTCACTTACAAAACACTAAACACATAACTGCAGCGTTCGCAGAGTCAGGCCTGATCCCTGCGATCGTTAACAGTTTTTTTGGTAGCGTTTTGGTGAACTGGCAAGCGCCAGCGGCCTAGTACACCCAGGTCGTAGTCAAACCAGCACTGCAGTAACACTTGGTGACGTGGCGAGTCCCATAAATGCAGTTCAAGCTGGTGAGGTGGCAAGCACAAGTAGTGTCCCGCTGCCACAAAGAAGACAAACACAGGCCCGTCGTGCCCATAATGCCCTTCCTGCTGCATTCGCCAATCCTAATTGGGAACACACCGCTTCTGCAGCGCCCGTACTTCCCCCATTCACATCCCCAACCAAATGCAGTCGGCTGCATGAGAGGCATTTTCTTTATGTCCTCCCCCTAGTACCCCTACCCAACGAACTCCCCCAAAAAAGATGTTGTGTCTGCAGCAAGCGCGGATATAGGCGTGACACCCGCTATTATTGTCCCTCCTGTCCTGACAATCCTGGTCTTTGCATTGGTGAATGTTTTGAACGCTACCATTCACTAGCTGAGTATTAGCGTAGGGTACAGCATTGCACAGACTAGGACACACTTTCACAGGGTCTCCCAAGATGCCATCGCATTTTGAGAGACCCGAACCTGGAACCGGTTACAGTTATAAAAGTTACAGTTACAAAAAAAGTGTAAAAAAAAAAAAAAAAAACACAAACAAAAATATAAAATAAAAAATAATAGTTGTCGTTTTATTGTTCTCTCTCTATTCTCTCTCTCTCTATTCTCTCTATTGTTCTGCTCTTTTTTACTGTATTCTATTCTGCAATGTTTTATTGTTATTATGTTTTATCATGTTTGCTTTTCAGGTATGCAATTTTTTATACTTTACCGTTTACTGTGCTTTATTGTTAGCCATATTTTTGTCTTCAGGTACAGCATTCACGACTTTGAGTGGTTATACCAAAATGATGCTTGCAGGTTTAGGTATCATCTTGGTATCATTCTTTTCAGCCAGCGGTCAGCTTTCATGTAAAAGCAATCCTAGCGGCTAATTAGCCTCTAGACTGCTTTTACAAGCAGTGGGAGAGAATGCCCCCCCCCCCATCGTCTTCCGTGTTTTTCTCTGGCTCTCCTGTCTCAACAGGGAACCTGAGAATGCAGCCGGTGATTCAGCCAGCTGACCATAGAGCTGATCAGAGACCAGAGTGGCTCCAAACATCTCTATGGCCTAAGAAACCGGAAGCTACGAGCATTTTATGACTTAGATTTCGCCGGATGTAAATAGCGCCATTGGGAAATTGGGGAAGCATTTTATCACACCGATCTTGGTGTGGTCAGATGCTTTGAGGGCAGAGGAGAAATCTAGGGTCTAATAGACCCCAATTTTTTCAAAAAAGAGTACCTGTCACTACCTATTGCTATCATAGGGGATATTTACATTCCCTGAGATAACAGTAAAAATGATTAAAAAAAAAAAAAAATGAAAGGAACAGTTTTAAAATAAGATAAAAAAGCAAAAAAATAATAAAGAAAAAAAAAAAAAAAAAAAAAAAGCACCCCTGTCCCCCCCTGCTCTCGCGCTAAGGCGAACGCAAGCGTCGGTCTGGCGTCAAATGTAAACAGCAATTGCACCATGCATGTGAGGTATCACCGCGACGGTCAGATCGAGGGCAGTAATTTTAGCAGTAGACCTCCTCTGTAAATCTAAAGTGGTAACCTGTAAAGGCTTTTAAAGGCTTTTAAAAATGTATTTATTTTGTTGCCACTGCACGTTTGTGCGCAATTGTAAAGCATGTCATGTTTGGTATCCATGTACTCGGCCTAAGATCGTCTTTTTTATTTCATCAAACATTTGGGCAATATAGTGTGTTTTAGTGCATTAAAATGTAAAAAAGTGTGTTTTTTCCCCAAAAAATGCGTTTGAAAAATCGCTGCGCAAATACTGTGTGAAAAAAAAAAATGAAACACCCACCATTTTAATCTGTAGGGCATTTGCTTTAAAAAAATATATAATGTGTGGGGGTTCAAAGTAATTTTCTTGCAAAAAAAAATAATTTTTTCATGTAATCAAAAAGTGTCAGAAAGGGCATTGTCTTCAAGTGGTTAGAAGAGTGGGTGATGTGTGACATAAGCTTCTAAATGTTGTGCATAAAATGCCAGGACAGTTCAAACCCCCCCCCAAATGACCCCATTTTGGAAAGTAGACACCCCAAGCTATTTGCTGAGAGGCATGTCGAGTCCATGGAATATTTTATATTGTGACACAAGTTGCGGGAAAGAGACAAATTTTTTTTTTTTTTTTTTTTTTTTTGCACAAAGTTGTCACTAAATTATATATTGCTCAAACATGCCATGGGAATATGTGAAATTACACCCCAAAATACATTCTGTTGCTTCTCCTGAGTACGGGGATACCACATGTGTGAGACTTTTTGGGAGCCTAGCCGCGTACGGGACCCCGAAAACCAAGCACCGCCTTCAGGCTTTCTAAGGGCGTAAATTTTTGATTTCACTCTTCACTGCCTATCACAGTCTCGGAGGCCATGGAATGCCCAGGTGGCACAAACCCCCCCCAAATGACCCCATTTTGGAAAGTAGACACCCAAAGCTATTTGCTGAGCGGTATAGTGAGTATTTTGCAGACCTCACTTTTTGTCACAAAGTTTTGAAAATTAAAAAAAGAAAAAAAAAATTTTTTTTTTTGTCTTTCTTCATTTTCAAAAACAAATGAGAGCTGCAAAATACTCACCATGCCTCTCAGCAAATAGCTTGGGGTGTCTACTTTCCAAAATGGGGTCATTTGGGGGGGGGTTTGTGCCACCTGGGCATTCCATGGCCTCCGAAACTGTGATAGGTAGTGAGGAGTGAAATCAAAAATGTACACCCTTAGAAATCCTGAAGGCGGTGATTGGTTTTCGGGGTCCCGTACGCGGCTAGGCTCCTAAAAAGTCCCACACATGTGGTATCCCCATACTCAGGAGAAGCAGCAGAATGTATTTTGGGGTGCAATTCCACATATGCCCATGACCTGTGTGAGCAATATATCATTTAGTGACAACTTTGTGCAAAAAAAAATAAATAAATAAATAAATTGTCACTTTCCCGCAACTTGTGTCAAAATATAAAATATTCCATGGACTCAACATGCCTCTCAGCAAATAGCTTGGGGTGTCTACTTTCCAAAATGGGGTCATTTGGGGGGGGTTTGTGCCATCTGGGCATTTTATGGCCTTCAAAACTGTGATAGGTAGTGAGGAGTAAAATCAAAAATGTACGCCCTTAGAAATCCTGAAGGCAGTGATTGGTTTTCGGGGCCCCGTATGCGGCTAGGCTCCCAAAAAGTCCCACACATGTGGTATCCCCATACTCAGGAGAAGCAGCTAAATGTATTTTGGGGTGCGATTCCACATATGCCCATGGCCTGTGTGAGCAATATATCATTTAGTGACAACTTTTTGTAATTTTTTTTTTTTTTTTGTCATTATTCAATCACTTGGGACAAAAAAAATGAATATTCAATGGGCTCAACATGCCTATCAGCAATTTCCTTGGGGTGTCTACTTTCCAAAATGGGGTCATTTGTGGGCGTTTTGTACTGCCCTGCCATTTTAGCACCTCAAGAAACGACATAGGCAGTCATAAATTAAAGGCTGTGTAAATTCCAGAAAATGTACCCTAGATTGTAGGCGCTATAACTTTTGCGCAAACCAATAAATATACACTTATTGACATTTTTTTTACCAAAGACATGTGGCCAAATACATTTTGGCCTAAATGTATGACTAAAATTGAGTTTATTGGATTTTTTTTAGAACAAAAAGTAGAAAATATCATTTTTTTTCAAAATTTTCGGTCTTTTTCCGTGTATAGCGCAAAAAATAAAAACGGCAGAGGTGATCAAATACCATCAAAAGAAAGCTCTATTTGTGGGAAGAAAAGGACGCAAATTTCGTTTGGTTACAGCATTGCATGACCGCGCAATTAGCAGTTAAAGCGACGCAGTGCCAATTTGTAAAAAGTGCTCTGGTCAGGAAGGGGGTAAATCCTTCCGGGGCTGAAGTGGTTAAGGGAAGAGTGTGGGTACTCGGGGGGTCACCATAGGTGGGTGAGGAATTTCTGGGTTAGCCATGTTAAGGAGAGGACTGACTCGCAGTCCTCTCTGTATTAATAGAGAGGTATTTGGGACCAGAGGTTTTGAGCTCCTAAAGTGACATTTCGGTGAGAAATAAATAAATTGGTTGGATAATGCACTAGGCCAGTGCGCCCCATTTTCTTTTTCTATTGTCACAAAAGGGCCTCCACCCCTGACTACAGGGACTCCAGTCTCCAAAGGTCTAGGAGCCTCTGGGAAGCAGCACTTAAACCAGAAAGTAGTATTCGGTGTGGTGGTGTGAGGAGGAGTTGGGGAGAGACACCTGTTTGGAGTAATAGGCAGACTGGGGCTGTGCTGAGCCCGGGGTAAAGTCCCATCTATGAACCGGGTTTCATTATATTTTGTACTTTTGTAGACAAGCAGACTTTTTGTGTGTTGCACTTTGTTTTGCTGCTGGAAGCATTTCTTTGTGTTTGCCTTCAGAAAAAGTAAACAGCTTTTAGTTTGAAGTTAAATGGCTTTGTACATGGCGCTGTGGAGCTACAACCCCCAAACTTTACAATGCTTAGATGGTGGGGCAGTTTTGTGTTTTCACAGCACGAGATCCACAGGAGATGGACCAGGTGTGACGAGACACAATGCCCATAACTCTCTCAGACATTATTAGGCAACCCTTGTGTTGGGAAGCTTTACCATTGTTGGTGACATTGTGCAACCAACCAGCCGGATCCACTTGGCCAGGGCAGCTGTTAGGCTGAATGAATCCCCTTGATGTCTATCTGGCAGGACCCCCTCCCTCTACCCCAAAGCAGACAGTCATGAAGAAGGTGGTGGCATGGACTGTGTGCAATGAAGAACGATCTGTATTATCATCTTCTTCTAGATTTGATTTTATATCATCTGTTTATATTTACATTTCTAATTTTTATGTGTGTTAGATGGTCAGCCTGGCTTTTGTTTGTTATTTGTGTGATTTATCTATTCCATATTGGTTTTATGCACCTGTTTATATTTTTGTTCTAGACCATCTGGTGTGTGTTCATCTCACATTGTTACTTAGAACAAGTGCTGCTGTGCTTCTCAATCCCTATTTATTACAGTATGCAATAAGGCCAACCTAACACTCAGAGCCTGGGTTCAGTCCCCCCCCCCCCAACCAGACTTGCCAAGCACCTGGTTCTGAAGACTTCTTCTGTCTGGGGTCCTTGGGCAGTGCTTCTCCGGGGGGCCCCTCCTGGAGCTGGGAGTCTGGGGACCATCCATAGGCTGGACCACATTTCATTTTGTAGTTGCAAGAAGCCCACAATTGTCTGTAGAATCACAAGATCTTACAAACTGATATGAATGATTCTGAGTATGTTCTCTAGATCAGCCGTTTTCCCCCAGAGTGCCCTGGCAAAATATTTACCACAAATGTATACAGACCAGCAGGTGGAACAAGCCTGCCTTATAGTGAAATAAAGCCACAGGTTTTCATTGTGCACCATTACCACCTTCTAGCCACCGGAGTCCTAACAACCAATCATCCTCCCTTTGCCCCTCTCTGTAAGTGCTGGGGTTACATTAGATTAGCGATGGAGAAAAACTGAGGGAGAAGAGAAACTTTGGAATACTAGTCAGTACCAGTGTGTAAAAGTATAGTGGATTTGGAAAAATACATCACACCCAACGTTGGGTGTCCTTCGTGTGTGGATGACGATGTGTTATGTAAAACTATTAGAATAATGTTTTACATTTTAGAATGGGGTGCCCCGAGACTGTTCATAATTTTAGGGGGTGCCTTGACTAAAAGAGAGGTTGAGAAGCAATGCTCTAGAACAGGGGTCTCCAAACTGCAGCCCGGGGGCCAGATGTGTCCCTTTGCTTGCTTTTATCAGGCCCTTGGGGCACTATGTCATCCACCGATACCAATAATGAGGCATAATACCCCTTCCCCCACACTGAGACCAGTGAAGGGGCACACTTCCTTCCAATTATACCAATGATGGGACACAATTCCCCCAAAGACACCAATGATGGGGCACAATTCCTCCCAATGATGCCATTGTTTATTCCCACTGATGTTGGGAACTTTTCTACTCCCAATGACCACAGTCCGACCCCCCCCAATTCAGAGGAACAGTAAACTGGCCCCCTGTTTAGAAAGTTTGGAGACCCCTGCTCTAGAAGATCACCATTACTGTGAATATAGTTTATATGAAGTTGTTGTTGCTTAGAAAGGCCACAAGATGTCCCCATTGTCTGCAGGATGAGCTCTTGTAAGAAAACAATCCCATGAGAACTGGTGTGATCATTACTATGAATACACAACCGGTTATTTGATTTTGTAGTTACAAACCAATACAAAAAAAAAGTGCATTGTCTGCAGATCAATGAGCGCTTACAAACTCCTATGAATACATCTAAGCATGCGCTGTAGAATGATTGCCATTTATAAGAACTTGTTGTTACTTAGAAAGGCCACAAGATGTCCCCATTGTCTGCAGGATCAGCTCTTCTAAGCAAACCAACTCCTATGAACTTTCCTGAGCATGCTTTCCATTGTCATTACTAGAGATGTCACATTTCCGGGAATTTTGAAGCTCGGAAAAAAAAAAAAAAAAAAAACAACTTTTTTTCCGTTTTTTTTTTGGGGGGGGGGAGGAAATTTTGGGAAAAATTGAAAAAAAAAAATGCTACATTAGCACTTTTTTGTCTTTTTAAGATTGAAAGTCATTCTGTTACTTTAGGAACATAAAATATGACTATGGACAATTTGACTTGGCATAAAATGATCACAACTAGCATATTAAATATATAGTGTAGCCAAACAATTATCACAAACAGAATTTACTTTTTTATAATATTTATTTGTAACAAAGGGAGCGACAATCTCCTGAACTGATTACTAGTTTATGTGGAACAGCCAAAAAACCTCCACAAAACAATTTTCAAAACCAAAAGTAACAATTTGTCATATTTCCTCTCCACAGTATTAAATACAAATAAAACCCCCATTCTCATAAAAAGAACTGAAGATGGGGGAAGTGTTAAGAAGAGAGTTGGGACTAAAGTTTCAATGGACATTTAATCAGAATCATTTTCTGAAATTCTCATTATCCGTCTCTCTGCTTCTGCAGATTCTCTTTTCTGTCCGTCATCACAATTAGGAACTTCTAAAAACTTAATGTGAACACCCTGTCTTCAAATATTTTATTCCTCATGTTAAAATAAAATATTCCACAATTTTTTTTCTTTTTTTCCAATTTTTTGGAAAAAATCAAAAAAGCCTTCAGGGGGAAAAAAAAACACTTTTTCCCCCCGATTTTTCAGTTTTTTTCCCAGGCCTTCACCTCTCTAGCCATTACTATGAATACAGTTCCATTTTGTAGTTGCCAACAGAAGCCTCACTGTCTGCAGAATAATGAAATACTCCTGAAAAGTAGCAAACAAATAAAATCATATGAGTGTGATGCTGTATTCCATTACAATGTATAAAGAGTTTGTACAATGTTGTTATCACAGAGAAATGTCACATGATGAGATTTCCATTGTATTTAGAATGTGAGATATTAAAAAAAGGTATTTGTGTATTCACAGTAATGTCTTAGTGGATCCCCCGCAGAAGGTTTTTTTGTGTAAAATTTCTGGTTCAAATTTTCATCTTGACTTTTATCCCTCAAATATTTCTATGTAGTTGCCGGGAAACTCCAAAAGTCTCTCATATATGAAATACATATGAAGAGAACTGAGCATGCTTGCAGCCAATGTCTTTGGCACCGGGGGGGGGGGGGGGGGGGGTGGAGCCCGATGGGGACCTTCAGCTCCATTTTTGCTTTTGATTGGCCAGACACAGAAAAAAAAGGATCCATATCTAATATTCAGCCCAATGTCGGCTTTCAAACGTGTCCTCTGCAGACCTGATGGGAAACTAGTCTCCGTTCTCCATCACACTCCGCCCATTTAATGACAAATCATTTCCCATATATGGGCATTGTCCTGTTTTTGGACTATGACATCACCATTATCCCATTTACATTTATCTTTCGGACAAGAAATCTCCCAGCCGACATGTCAGTGGGGGCAGGGATACAGCACTATATTGTGTACATACAGCCAGCTTCCCAACAAAGGCACTGCCCGCTCTGAGTACTCGTGTACCCGTCTATGCCAGCTCAGAGGAGGTCTTAATTACCAATCTACTAATCTGAGAAATGGCAGAAAATGTTGAAGAAATCGTTGCCGTCATAGCAACAGATTCTTAAAGTGGCAGTAGTAAGAACATAGGCGTGTGCACAGGGTGTGCCAGGTGTGCCTGTGCACACCCTAATGCCCAGGCACATCCAACACACCCCAGGGCTTTTTTGCTGCCAAAATGTGTGAGAATTCTTTTTTTCTAATTGACACTGCTGCAAGTCAGACTATTTGTCATGGATGTGTACAACTCCTGTGGGAACTGCAGCCACTGGCTGCGGAGTATTCAGTCAGTCAGCCGCATTTTCTGATGCTGACTCTGTAGTTCCGGCTACAGCATCCCTGTCAGCTGAATATCACTCCGCCGCCAGCTGTCAGAGATGAAGCATGTGAACTTCAGAGAGCATCGGATAATTCCTGACTGCTTACTTTACAGCTGTGGCTGCAGTCCTTACAGGAGTCACCCACCATCCTGTGCCCATCCTATGCCCATCCTATGCCCATCCTATACCCATCCTATACCCATCCTATGCCTTGTGCGCCAGAAGACAGCTTGCTGATCTCCTCTCTGATGCCGCATTTGGATGAAAACTGTCTCTCTCCTCCTCGGGTTCCTGTCTGGCTGAGTCGGGGCTTTCACAGCTCCAGTACAGGTGGGAGGAGCAGGAAGTGATATCACAGAGTGCACCCTCCATCACTTTCCTCCTGTCCAGCACACAGCACAGCTCTCCCTGGGGATGACTGAAGATCTCAGAGGACACATAGCAGCCTTTTACCTGTGAGACCTGTGAGACCCGACCTCTGCCTTCCACTATACAATTCTATGCACTTTGCAGAACAGATTTACTGAAAGAGAAAGGAACATTCTTCAACAGGTTAGGAATTCCCGGGACTTCTGAGGAGTTACATAAATGTATTCCACATACACATTATATTCTGTTAAAATGATTTTTTTTTAATAACATATAATATGTGTGTATGGAATACATCTATGTAACACCTCCGAAGTCCCAGGAATTCCTAACCTATCAAAATACAGCCCAACTCCAGGACAGTAAAAAAGTCTCTCCTTGCAGTGTGTGGGGGGAGGGGAGGGGGTAAACTCTTTCACTTACCTGACTCTAATGTCTCTTCCTTCACCCCAAAGCCGTGACATCATCACATACCATAGAGGGACATAAACCCCGTATGGTATGATAGGGAGGCTGGAGTGTGACCACAGCCACTAACTTAAAGCGGAGCTCCACCTTAAAAAAAAATATTAATAGTCAGCAGCTACAAATACTGCAGCTGCTGACTTTTAATAAATGGCCACTTACCTGTCCAGGGTGCCCGCGATGTCGGCAGCAGATGACGAGCAATCGCTCGGTTTTCAGCTGCCCCCACCGCCATCCTCGGTCAGGGAATCAGGAAGTGAAGCGTTGCGGCTTTACTGTCGCCCTACGCGTCTTCACTGGTCCCCATTGTGTTGTGGGAACTGTGTGTTTCCCAGACCACAACGGGGGGGGGGGGGGTGTCAGGCATCTGCGGCTAGCTATTCCTGGAAGTGGGTGCAGATACCTGTATTATACAGGTATCTGCACCCCCCTCCCCTTTGAAAGGTGCCAATTGTGGCACCAGAGGGGGGGAGGAATCAGATGAGTGGAAGCTCCACTCTAAGGTGGAACTCCGCTTTAAGACCCCTTTCACACTAGGGTATTTTTCAGGTGTTTTAGTGCTAAAAATAGCGCCTGTAAGGTGCCTGAAAACTGCCTCCTCAGTGTGAAAGCCTGAGTGCTTTCCCACAGGGGCGGTGTGCTTGCAGGATGTTAGGAAAGGTCCCGCAAGCAGCATCTTTGGGGTGGTGTGGTAGCGCTGTATACACTGCTTCTAAACCGCCCAATGCCCATTGGAATGAATTGGCAGCACTGACGAAACACCTGCAAAGCACTTCGGCAGCGCCGCAACATGGCCGGTTTTAACCCTTTCTTCAGCCTCTAGCGGGAGTTAAAAGCGTAAACCTCTATGAATTTATTATTTTTTAATAAAAAGTTGAACAAAGGCACTTGGGTCAGGCGGGCACATAAATGGGTGGTTTTATGTACATATATGTGAGTGTGTGTGTGTGTATACAGTATATGTGTGTGTGTGTGTGTGTATATGTATATATATATATATATATATATATATATATATATATATATATATATATTTGTATATATATTATTATACACACGCAAGTGTGTTTAAGTTTTGGGGTGCACACCCTAATGCAATAGGCTGCACACGCCTATGAGTAAGAACTAATCTGACATTGTCACACGGTAATAATGTCACCAACACTGGAGCAAATGCTTGTCTGAGTTGGGCATGAGAACTACCCACAGAAAAGTTCCAATAGTTCTTTTTACTCAAAAGTATGGAAAGCAGCGCCATGAACCCAGCATTGTTCAAGAAGAATTAACAAAAATACGTTTTATCTTTTTTTAATTTACATGTATAACCAAAACTTTTTTGTACAAAAAAATTATATATATCTTTTTTAAATAGAAAATAATATTATATATACAGTCCTCCTCTGTAATCCGATCAATTAGATGAAAAGTGCTGACAAAACACAACAACATTCCTAAAATGGTAGAAAAATGTGAAAACGTACGTCTGGGGTCACACTGCCGTATGGATCGGATCACATCGGGGGTCCGGTGCTCCCCTCTTCACTGTTTTGGGTTCGATTTTTGGTCAGAAGTTTTGGCTGAATTCAAACCTGAAAGCAGACCAGAAGACGCTCAGGACTCCGGTGTAATTCACTCCGAAGATGTGAGAACTTATAACAATGGCACAAAACAGAATTCAACAATAAAAATGGTTTTCCCCAACAAGCTAGAGGGGGATGGGAAAATGCCTTAAACTGCCCAGAGAGAGAAAAAGCAAAGTCATTGGTCTTTTCCAATCTTGGTAAATAAAAACCTCGGACCACAAAACTGGTGCTTTGATTCCAAGTTTTTCTTTGCACATCTGTAGATCTTGGGAAAGGTGTTCATTTTTTTGTCCCATAATCCTGTGGGATGAGAAAAAAAAAAGTTAAATCATTTTCCAGCTATGTAGGACACAAACATCGAATTAAACTGCATGCAAACCAGGTGCAGTGTTTCTCAACACCAGTCCTCAAGGTGCCCCAACAGGTCAGGTTTTCAGGATTTCCCTCAGATGAAAACGGCTGTGATAATTACTAAGGCAGTGAAAGTGATGAAATCACCTGTGCAAAACAATGGAAATCCTGAAAACATGACCTGTTGGGGTGCCTTGAGGAATGGAGATGAAAACACTGGCTTAGTGAGTGTCAGGAACATCTAGCGCTCCTACTCTTCATTCCAGCATCCTGGTTTTGGCTATGGCATTCTCCTTGTTTGTCTGTCCACCTGCAAGGTGGTTAATGTGGCCAGTCTCTGGGTGGAAACCAAGCCTGTTAAAAGCCAGAAAAATCCTCAGTTGCATGCTTGTGATATAGTGAGTTTAATTCCTGATCAAGCTCCCTGTCTGTCTGCAATGATAGTTTTGATTTTCCTGTGTATGACCTCGGACCGGATATCGAACTATTATCAGAACTCTGCCTGCCTTTTACCCGGACTGTCATAGAACCACTCTACCTGTCTGCCAACTGCAAGTACCTGTTTGCTTTGCTCAGTTTGCACTTGCCCTGGCATGATGGTCAGGCACTATAGCATTGTGTATAAGACCTGGGGGCAACCGAGTACCGGTAGGCCTGCTTGTCTTATGGGAAAAGGGGGCTGCTATAGATGAAGAACACAGTAGCGATCTATAGTGTCTGACCACCTCTGTTTGGGGTAAGTGTGACAGCGAGGCTTTACTCAACTCTGTCCTAGAGATTTTAATCACAGGGATAAGAAATGAGAAATGGTAATGTATGCAAACGATGGAGCAGTAAGGAATGTTTAACTGGACAGACTGAGGAGACACGGCCCAAGAGAATGATAAACACACAGGTTCCAACTCTTTGGCCAACACTTTATACAATTTTAGCTTGTATATAAAAACAGTTACAATGGGTTTACTCCACCATTCATTTAAGGAGATTGTTCTTCTATAAACTTACAAGGGATATTCTGCCTAGTGGCTCTACTGTGGTCCTCCCAGGTCCCAGGGTCAGCCGGGAGAAAGATCAGAATTGCTCTGAATTATTATTTGTTGAGAGGCTCACTAGAGAACCTCCTGTCCTGATAGTTCTATGTAGGGCACTTGCTTCAGATCTACTAGAAGCCTCGCGTTGTTTTGATATGCATTTTCCACCAACTCACTTCAGGAAAACATTCTGGATTTTTAGATGGCCTTTCCTTTAAGCCATTACAGCAAGTAGATTGGTAATCAGTTTATATTCTATACAGCAGTCCTAGACCTAAACATGTACTTCTCTGAATATTGCTGCAAGTCTAACCTGTACGGGACATGGCAATTTACAACTATCTACAAAGTGGTGACTGCCTAAGGCCTCAGCAAGTTCCTATGGAGGGAACATGTTGGCTGGGTGGTTTATAGAGAATAGGATTAAAAAAAGGTGAATCTATAATATATTAGAGTCAGCCTGGGTTAGGGTCACTAGTAGACGGCAAGTACTTCCCTTTCTGGCCTGTTTATGAAGCAGCTGGTCAGTGAAGCTGGTTGGTGGCTGTTTTGCTATCAGTGGTAACATGCCTGGATCCTGGCTGGAAGACTCTTTTTTTCTGACTTGAACCTGTTGGGTGAGCTGGCCTGTAAAATAGACCACCAGGGATGCCCACAACAGATGGATGACCAGGGATGCCACCCTAGATGGCCAGGGATGCCAGTAAGTGCCCAATAATGCCAGTGCCAACACATCTTGCCAGTCAGTGCCTGCCAGATGTCTCCTCATCAGTGATGCCCAGCAGTGCCACTCAGTGTCCACCTATCAGTGCCACCCTTAAGTACCCATCAGTGCTGCATATCAGTGCCCACTACCAATGCACATTAATGCTGCATACCAGTGCCACCTATCAGTGCCCATCAGTGCCACCTCATCAGTGCCCGTCAGTGAAGGAGAAAATGTATTTAATTTACAAAATTTTATAACAGAAACAAAGAAAAACTTTTTTTTTTCAAAATGTTCGGTCTTTTTTTATTAGATGCACAGAAATTAAAAATGCCAGCAGTGATCAAATACCACCAAAAGAAATCTCTATTTTTTTGGAACAAAATGATGATAAAAACAATGTTTGTGTACAGTGTTGTATGACCGTGTAATTGTCATTCAAAGTGTGACAGCGTTGAAGGCTGAAACTTGGCCTGGACAGGAAGGGGGGGAAGTGCCCCCCTGGTATTGAAGGGGTTAAAGAGTTTATATATCTGAACCTCAATTTTTACTGTCCCATGTTGGAGGCCATTTACCATCACTTTCTGTACCGGTTGATCAGGACACTGAGGGAGCATTCCCTAAGAAGGACACATCTTAAAGCCGAGATCCACCCAAAAATGGAACTTTCTCTTTAAGGGAGGTGACCCCCCGACATGTCATATTTGGCATGTCATTTTTTTTTGGGGGGGGATACCCTCCTTTTTAGATCCCCTTTTTAGAGGGTCCCAGCTCCCACTTCCTCCTGGTGCACTGGAAGGGAGATCACCCCTCCCCCCCTCTCGGCAATCATCTGGGACACGTCACAGGTCCCAGATGATTGCCCGGCCAGTCGCGGTGCGGCTCGTGCATGCGCAGTGAAGCCACAGCCGGGAGCCCACAGTTATAATGCAGAGAGGAGGGGTGAGAGGAGCGGGGCTTCATTCCCCCACATCGCTGGACCCGGGACAGGTAAGTGTCCAATTATTAAAAGTCAGCAGCTCCAGTATTTGTATCTCCTGACTTGTAATTATTATTTTTTTACCAGAACTCGGCTTTAAGTCGATATTTTCACTCAGTTTCTGGAATGTCTTCATAGCAGGAAAAGAATGGGGAACCCCCCGAACCCCAATGGGGCCTTAGACAAGTATAAAAATGCCAAAAGCACAAATCCTTCTCTTTTCTAACCAGAACAATGAAAGTGATTTTCTCTCTTGCAGTACATAGGGGGGGCATCCAAAAATATGTTATGTGTTTGTAAAGTCCAACAATGGCGTCTGTATGTACATAGACCACCTATTACTGCTAGAAATCTTGTCATCTGATAATAATCAGACAGAACTTCATCCACAGCTCTTTGAACAAACACCTCCGCCTCTATGAAGGAGATCTAGAGGTCATCTAAAGTGGGGGGTCACCAACCTGTAGATCACAAGACAGGTTACTAGTAGATCATGGTCTGGGCTTGCTGGACCTCCCCCCATCCCAGACCATCAAACCCAGTGCAATGCAGAGGGACTACTTGTAAAGTTGGAGCAAGAGCCGCATAAGCTGCTCCTTCCTCTGTAGTGCCGGATCCTGTCCCATGTGGAGTGACAACAACTGGACTCCACCTCTTCTCCCCCCCACTAGTGACCTCCAGAGTGGTGCCAACAGCAGGAAAGAAGAGATCTCCATGTCAGTGTGAAGGAATACAGCGAGTATAATAGTAGAAGACGCCTTTCACACTCATGTGCTGTGCTTTACCCCACACCGCCGCTCCAGTACAGGGGACCTGCACCTTTCCTGCCCTTACCCATACACTTCTATTATGTGGATTAGGAGCACTTTCTGAAAGAACATTTCATCTACTGAATGCCGGAGATTTGATGAGCTTTCAAAAAGTGCAACTCACCCGCAGGATATAATAGTAGTCTATGGCAAAGTGCAGATCACCAAGGAAAGTTGTAGATACACCTGGGGTTCAGGTAATCTGCAGCACATCAGTGTGAAAGCAGCCTTATAGGGTTCTCAGAACAATAAGGGGTCATTTACATTTGTAGTTTGGGGGGAGTGGTAAAACCTTAAGCTGTGTTTTTATCACCCCTGCCCTAACCACACTCCTTTAGTTGCGGTGTCCAGGGGTGTACACATGTTGTAGTCACAGCAGGACTTGTATGCCCCGTTATGGTTGGTGGGTGTAGCACCTACCAAACATGACCCATTCAAGTGAATGTGACCGCTCTGCAAGTGTCCTGCAACTCTGTGCAGTACAGCAAACCAGGGGTTAAGGCTGGCAGCATTGTTTTGTGTTCTCAACACCTGATTTAACCCCTTGCACCCTGCAGGTGTGGCGCCCCTTGTAGTGGCCCATTTACTTGAATGGGTAGCAATTGTCAGGCGGAAGCCCCCACCAAAACCAACAGGGGGTGTAATTCCTGCTGCGGCATGTCTACACCTTTATGGCTGCTGCCTCAGCGGATAAAGAGAGTCGGGATTGGGGGGCAGTAAAATCATGTCCCAACCGCATGGGTTTCCCCCAACTTTATATGTGAACAAGTTCTAAGGGGGCAACTAAGAGCTCAATAACAAGTGCAGCAGGCATTGCTGCTCCTCTGAAAAGTGATCCCAGTGTGTGTGACAGGTGGTGAGGAGGTCACCCCCTCCCCCTCTGATATAAACCCATGATAGCCGTGTAATGCCCGTGATGGGCACACAGTAGTGCGGCAATGAGAGGTGTGAATTGGGGGTGAGGAGGTGACGCTGTGCCCGGTGATCTTCTGACTTCTCCCATGTTCTTCAGGTAGATCACCACCTCTATAGGGTTCCCTTCCCCCGCTCTAAAGTCATAAAACATTTCCTGTGCTAGGATGGCATTGCTGCCTAATCCAGTAAGGTGAGTGTTCCCAACCTCGGGTAGATGTGATCTCCAGGGGGCATCGCTGGCTGAAAACAACATGAAGAAAAAGATGGCAGCCGCCACATGTGAAAAGTGGTGATGACAATATATACACCATATGATTGGAGATTATATCCCCTTTATCCCGGGTCACACGGCTGCAGGATGGAAATGGTACCAGTTCAGCCAAAACTCCATAAATAGTGACCTGATTGAAGAATATGAAGCCCCCCCGGTGTGGAAGCCGCCCAGCGCAGTGTCCGAGGAGCTGAAGGAAGCAGAAGAGGGAAGTGAAATGACATTAGATAGAGGAATACAGGAGACGCCGCTATATTATGTATTGATACATCCAACGTTTATCAGCTCCATGTCATCAGTGCCATTTATTGATTCTTTTCTATACAGCACTATGGATACAATGTTTGTGGATGGAGTGATAAGGATCCAGGATTTGGGGACATCCACTATCAGGATTTTGGGAGAGGAAATTCCCTGATCTGGGTGAGATGGATGTTGTGATGGTTTCTCCGGGTGAGGAGATCACATAGTCACTCTGGATGTACAAAGTCTGTTTGGAGGAAGAATTCTTCTTCACACCTCGAATATATCTTCATCCCTCATGTGTGTCTTCTCAATCCCTCTCTATTACAATTGGCACTTTGCTGAAGATTCAATCATTTCTAGACATTTCTTTCACCATTCCTAACATTCTCTTCATCTCACTGGAAGGTTTATCTCATTTTTCACTCATTTCTCTTTTCATTCATTTCTACTTTGTTTCTGGATTTCACCATTTTATACTTTTTGGGCTATTTCATATAATATTTGGTACTTGTGTATGTTATTTGTCATTTATAGAGTTCATATTCTTCAATCAGGTCACTATTTATGAAACATCATACCAAAAATAAAGTTTTCACATTTTATATTGGGACTCGGCTTTAGTTTTCCCTTTTCATTCTCTCAGGTTTTTTTCACCACTTCTGAATATTTGACACAAACTTGTTTGTGTTTTATTCACATTGTTATTAGCGCTGCACCCCCCCCCCCCCTATGTTTTCACAGATCTGAGTTTGTATATAGAGCTTTTTGGTGCCGGCAGCTTTATTTATTTCATTCATTTCAATTTTTTCCTTTTTCACATATCGTTTTCCAGCACAACGTTCACCATCTGGTTCTTTTTCTAGTGGGAATATTCTTGTATTGTCCGTGTCTCACATATTCTACGGATTGTGCGGCTCGTTATATTTGGTATCTGAAACCTAAAGTGAAGAATGAATTGGGGGAGGGGAGCTGTATGTCAGACCATTTATTTGGCTTTGGATAGAGTGGGAAGAATTTCATCCCCAGTCAGATCTTAAGTGATACAAAATCTATGGAATGTAAATGTAATACTAAAAACCTCTAAACCACATAGTCCTTTAACCACTTCAGCCTCTGAACATTTTACCCCCTTCCGGACCAGAGCACTTTTTGTGATTCGGCACTGCGTCAATTTAACTGACAATTGCGCGGTCGTGCGACGTGGCTCCCAAATAAAAATGACGTCCTTTTTTCCCCACAAACAGAGCTTTCTTTTGGTGGTATTTGATCACCTCTGCGGTTTTTATTTTTTGCGCTATAAACAAAAATAAGAGCGACAATTTTGAAAAAAAAACGCATTATTTTTTACTTTTTGCTATAATAAATATCCCAAAAAAATATATAAAAAAACATTTTTCCTCAGTTTAGGCCGATACATATTCTTCTACATATTTTTGGTAAAAAAAAAAAAAAAAAAAAAAAAAAAATCGCTATAAGCGTTTATTAATTGGTTTTCGCAAAAGTTATAGCGTCTACAAAATAGGGGATAGTTTTATGGCATTTTTATTATTATTTTTTTTTTTTTTAAATGGCGGCAATCAGCTATTTTTATCGGGACTGCGACATTATGGCGGACACATCGGACATTTTTCACACATTTTTGGGACCATTGTCATTTATACAGCGATCAGTGCTATAAAAATGCACTGATTACTGTGTAAATGACACTGGCAGTGAAGGGGTTAACCACTAGGGGGCGATCAAGGTGTTAAGTATGTCCTAGGGGAGTGATTCTAACTGTAGGGGGGATGGGCTGTGTATGTGACGTCACTGATCTCTGCTCCGATGACAGGGATCAGAGATCGGTGACACTGTCACTAGGCAGAACGGGGAGATGTTTGTTTACATCAGCATCTCCCCATTCATCCTCTTCGTGAGGCAATCGCGGGTATCCCCATGGCGATCGAGTCTGCGGGACCCACGACCCGACTCACAGGGCTCCCGGCCAGCGGTGCGCACGTGATGGCACGGCGGGAAATTCAAATGGACGTACCTGTAAGTCAATTTGCTCAGCCGTGCCATTCTGCCGACGTATATCGGCGTGCGCAGGTCCGGAAGGGGTTAAAATATTGCAGCAGCGCTCGTGTCAAATCCAATTAGATGAGAAGATTTCATATATAGTTCATATGCGAGTCAATGGAAAGAAAGGAGATCTATTATAGCTGTGATCTGTAGAGATTGGGGACAATACTAAGCTAAGCAGGGCAATAACTTCTCCGCAGGATGTGGAAACCTTACAAGAAGATCTGAACAAATGAATGGGGGAGGGGCAACTACATGGCAAATGAGGTTCAATGTAGAAAAATGTAAAATAATGTATTTGGGTGGCAAAAATATGAATGCAATCTATAGACTGGGGGGAGAACCTCTGGGGGGATCTAGGATGGAAAAGCACCTGGGGGTCCTAGTAGATGATAGGCTCAGCAATGGCATGCAATGCCAAGCTGCTGCTAACAAAGCAAACAGAATATTGGCATTAAAAAGGGGATCAACTCCAGAGATAAAACGATAATTCTCCCGCTCTACAAGACTCTGGTCCGGCTGCACCTGGAGTATGCTGTCCAGTTCTGGGCACCAGTCCTCAGGAAGGATGTACTGGAAATGGAGCGACTACAAAGAAGGGCAACAAAGCTAATAAAGGGTCTGGAGGATCTTAGTTATGAGGAAAGGTTGTGAGCTCTGAACTTATTCTCTCTGGAGAAGAGACGCTTGAGAGGGGATATGATTTCATTATATAAATACTGTACTGGTGACCCCACAATATATAAATACCAGACTGGTGACCCCACAATATACAAATACTGGACTGGTGACCCCACAATATACAAATACCGGACTGGTGACCCTACAATATACAAATACCGGACTGGTGACCCCACAATATATAAATACCAGACTGGTGACCCCACAATATACAAATACCGGACTGGTGACCCCACAATAGGGAGAAAACTTTTACATGGAAGGGGGTTTAACAAGACTTGTGGCCACTCATTAAAGTTAGAAAAAAAGACATTTAACAATCAACTGTCAAGATGGTTCATTACTGTAAGAATGGCAAGGATGTGGAATTCCCTTCCACAGGCGGTGGTCTCAGTGGGGAGCATCAATAGTTTCAAAAGAAAAAAAACGAAACAAAAAAAAAAAAACACAAACTTAGGTAAGCAACTGAATGACCACAACATACAGGGATATACAATGTAATACTGACATATAATCACACACATAGGTTGGACTTGTGTCTTTCAGCCTCACCTAATAATATAGACAAGAGGGAGGGGCAAACACCCTCAAAAGAAGCCCTGAATATCGGGGACTTGCATGTTTTGTTTTTGTTTTTTGGCACAGATAATTTTATAGTTTAACCCTTAAATTACCTCTTATGATATCTCTGTAGGTCATGTGACACATTGTAAATGCTGTGCCCAGACGTTGACAAAAATAATTCCTTCTTCTGAGAGTCTTTCAGCAAGGTTGGCCTTACCTGCTCAAAGTATACTTTGAACCACTAAAAAAAAAAAAAAAAAAAAAAAAAAAAAAAAAAAAAAAAAAAATAATATCAGTACTCCAACTTTATTTTCCATCTCTCCAAACCCTGTTCTTTAGCATATCACCATTTCCTCTTCTTCCTCCAAAGCAAATGCTGCTACTTGGTTTGTGGCCGTCTTATGTAGCTGAACCCCAATGATTGGATAGGAGGCCGTGTTTTCGGAAGTGACGTATCTGTGGTGCACTCGCTTCTCCCTCTCGTAAACCTAGGAGTACAAAATAAACATAAAACACACAGAGACATCTTCTGCAGTCACAATTTCTTACATTTTGGGATCTAGCGATCGTAGGACGATCTCATTTCATGTAAAACATAGAAAAAGTAGGCACGAGGGCAGCAGAAGAACACTAAATTTCAAACAAGCAATTTTTTTCTGAACTGTGGTCTTTACTACATGACATTAATCGGGACCAAATCCTGGGAACATTGAACATGGAAGAAACATGGGAATGGTTTAGGAGCCTATAAAACAAAAAGGTATCACACAGTGCATTCAATATAGAAGAGTGAAGATTAAACCAGGATGGCTAAACCATAATGTAAAAACCCTCATTAAAAAGAGAAAAAAAAAGTCTTTAAACAATATAAAGGGGATGGGTCATTGTCACCATACAAACACTATAAGGAATGCAATAAGGAGGTGCAAGAACACAATAAATGTGGCAAAAAATGATTACGAGAGACACACAAAAAAATCCAAAGGAATTTTTTTAAATAGATTAACAGTAAAAATGCAAAATCAGAGCATATTGCCCAAATAAAAGGATGAGGAAGGGAGGATGGTTACGGATGACCCAGAGATTGTACTAAATGTCTTCTCCTCAGTTTTTACACAGCACAAGGAGGGGGTATACCGACTGAGGAAGTAGTGTTGGTGAAACATCACAGGATGTACCCTTGTGGCTAACAGAGGCCAGAGTGAAGGAAAGACGAGATAAACTTAATACAATTAAATCACCAGGACCAGATGGCTTACACCCGAGAGTCCTCAGAGAACTCAGTCAGGTTATAGCCAAACCATTGTCCCTAATCTTTGGATAGGATTGGTACCAGCTGATTGGCTTTTCTCCAATGTACCAATATTCAAAAAAGGACAGAGACAAATCCCTGGGAACTATAGGCCAGTTAGTCTAACATCAATCGTTGGTAAATTATTCGAAGGGAGGATAAGGGACTATATCCAAAAATTTACTGAGGAAACAATCTTAAGTAGTCATCATCAGCAGCATGGGTTTACTGAAGGTTGTTCTTGGCAGACCAATCTGTTATCATTCTACGAGGAAGTGAGCTGCCATCTAGACTGGGGAAGACCTGTGGATTTGGTGTATCTGGATTTTGCAAAGGCATACAATACAGTTCCCCATAAACGCTTAATCTAAAAGCTGAGGTCTGAAGGCGTGGACTATGTTTGTTCTTCGTGGACCATAATGTTTGTTCTTAGGTCAAAAACTGGTTACAGTGACGGGTTCAAAGGGTGGTGATAAATAACGTGTACTCAGACTGGTCTGGAGTGGTAAGTGAGGTGCTCCAAGGTTCTGTCCTGGGACCAATTCTATTCTATTTATTAGTAAATGATAGAGAATGGGATAAATAGCTCAATCTCAGTTTGAGGACACAAAAATAAGCAGGAAAATAACTTATCAGAATATAGAAATTTTACAGAAAGACCTAACAAAATAACGGAGTGGGCAAATACATAGCAAATGAGGTTTAATGTGGAAAAATGTAAAGTAATGCACTTGGGGGGGGGGGCACAAAACAAATGCAAACTACTCCCTAGGGGGAATCAAGGATGGAGAAAGATCTGGTGGTCCCAGTAGAAGACAGATTGAGCAATAACATGCAATGCCAAGCTGCAGCTACCAAAGCCGGCAGAATATTAGCATGCATAAAAAAAAAAAAAAGATATACTCCAGGGATAAAACTACAATCCCGCCACTTAATAAAACTCTGGTTAGGCCACATGTGGAGTATTCTGTCCAGTTCTGGTCACCAGTCCTCAGGAAGGATGTGCTGGAACTGGAGAGAGTCCAAAGAAGGACAACAAAACTAATAAGGGGACTGGAGGACCTCGATTACGAGGAACAACTGCAAACCCCAAATCTTTTCTCGCTGGAGAAACAACACTTGAGAAGAGATATGATAGAGATTTACAAAGACCTCAATGGTGATCCCAGCATATAGAAAAACAATTCAGTCTCAGGAAGTGTAAGAGGACACACAATGAGATTGGAGGAGAAGCGGTTTAACCTTAAACTGTGCAGGTTTTTTTCACTGTCAGGGCAGTGAGGATGTGGATCTCTTCCACAATTAGTGGTGGCTGCGGGGAGTATGGATATTTTTATGAGACTCTTGGATGTGCATCTTAAAGAACACAACATACAGGGATATGGGAAATATAGACACTGACACATGTGCAGGTTAACCTGGATGGCCTTTTGTCTTTATTCAGCCTTACCTACTATGTAACATTTTTTTACTTACTGTCATGTTCTTAACCACCCCTGGTCTCTGAAGATGCTTAAGCACCAGAACTGCTTCCAGGTAATATATAATATCACACTTGGTGCTCACTTCCAAATTCTCTTTATTTTGGTCTTTCCCGATTAGCTTCCAGAAAGGTCTCCTTTGCTACCTCCAGCAGCATTCGGTTGGAGTTTTGGAGGCAGTCATCAAGGTTTCAAACCTGTAATTGATGTGAAGGGTACAGCATTGCAGGAAGTTCTAAGAAATGACAAAGTCAGAATAATCGGCACAACCAAAGATTAGATTACCTTTTACCGACATTCTCATGAGATACGAGCTTCATTATCCTATTTTGTATATCGTCGGTGATGTTCATAAAAAATGTACAATGTAGAAAAAGTTCAGGATCTTTCACAGAGAGATCAGTTCCCTTTAACTGATAGGTTACAAAGCGTCTCACGTGCTTCAAGTAGCCACTTATGGTCCGGTTCTTAAGGGGATGTTTCAAAGAGTTAAAATATATATTTACTTTTCCTATGTCCTTCACAAAATGTAGGTTTACACGTTTTGGATTCATAAAATATAAGAAACTGGCCACATCCTCAACCTAGGGGGAAAACAAAACATAATTGATTATAAATTGGATGAAGGGTGTACTGCAGTGTTGGCACAGAGAAGCAGATTGATACGTTTAGAGGAAAATCTGTCTGGCATATTCAAGGAGAAGTACAGTCAAAGCTCATTTGGCTGTACTTCTCCTGTGGATCACAGTTCATTCTGCACTCCTGTGAACCATTTTTAGTGGGCTGAAGCCCGCTGTCGGCTGATGTCACAGAGCCAGTCCATGCTCAGGAAGGGTCATGACCATATGGTGGGGATCTGCCCACATCCCTGGACCAGCACCCAGCTCAGGCTCCCAGTGAGCCACCGAGAACCTGAGCCGGCTGCTCTGCCCCCTCCACAGCCCAGCACTAAAGTGAGTGAGGAGGGGGCAGAGCAGAGAGCAGCGACTGACAGTCACCAGCTCTCTGCTCAGGGAGCTCTGAGAACCAAGCGATTGGCAGGGTTTGCTCGATTCTCAGTGTTAGAGCCAGTGTTCCATCAGAATCAGCAACCCGTCAGATTAGGTAATGGGAGTGACATTCCGTCAGCTGAATACTTACGCTGCATGAGCAGGTTTGCTAATCTGAAAGAACACCTGCAGACATAAAGCAACAGTGGACATCTTGCTACACCCAGCTATGTCTTGAATTTCAGTCCTTTAACAAATAAAGTGATCATATATGACTCAATATAGTATATGGAGATCTGCCATGCTGTTTTCAGGTTACACTTTCAGTCTAAAGGTTTAGTGATGACCAGTGCGGGGTGTACCATCATGGCCTCTGCCAGCTTCCTACTGCTGGCATCCAGCTATTTTCAAAACGGCATCACAGATTTCAACATACTACATTTATATCCACTCAGTTTATTGCTAAAATGACTGAAATTCAAGACTTAGCTGGGTGTAGTAAAATGTCCGCTGCCACCTTGTGACTGCAGGTGTTCTGTCACATTATCAAACCTGCTACAAATGTGCAGTAAGTATTCATCTGACAGAACGTTCCTTCCATTACATAATTTGATGGGTCGCCAATTCTGACGGAGCACCATTGGACAGATGCAGCATTGGAATTTCAAGCAAGGACATTGGGTCAGTCCATTATGTAACACCCCCATGTGTAAACTGACGTCCCAAACAGACCCCCCCTTCACTCACCCCTGGGTCCTAAAGAAACCCTACACAAGAAATGCCTGAAGGAAAGGGGCTTCTGTTCTGAGCTTGTGAACATCGTGTTTTTCTGTCTCCAGTAGGTGGAGCCACACTCTAAGGCACTCCCCTGGAAAGACCTCTTCAGCATTTAAGCCTAGGTTCAGACTAGTGTGATCTCAGACATAGCATGCGATTCGTACCCGCACCGTAGGTGCCGATCACATGCGATGTCTGAGCAATGCGAGTTCAGCCATACAGTTGTATTCGCATGCATTAACTGTATGCATTGGATTTGCACAGAAAATGGTGCAGGGATTTGTGTTTTCCCCGCACTGGAATCGGATCACATGGGTGTTCTCAGCAGTCCGATTCCTGTGCGAGTTCAAAGTTCACACTGTGATCTGTGAACCATTCTGGGGGTGTCATTAACATTATAATGACACCCGCAGTGGTTGGCAGAGGGCGGTGTGACCTGCCTGCGGGAGAGATGTGGCAACCGGCGCTGGTTCCTGCATCGCACTAGTCTGAACCTAGGATAAAGGTTTTTATTTTGATCCATTAACAGTTTGGTAACCAAATCTAGTACAGTACTGGTTTCATACCTCCTGTTTATAGTTCTCCAAAGTTTCATGTAAATATGTAGCAAACTCCTTGAGCATTGGTGCTTTCAAAGAATGCCTTTCATAGAGTCCTCCTTTTCTCATGTGTAATCGTGTCTTCGAGGTCCAGTTTGTATACTGAATCCTTTATTAGAAAAACATTAGAAATGCAGAAGAATGGAGAGTTTGAATTGATGCAGATAAAATTGTAAACAAAATTTTATAGTTACTGTGAAACCCCATAAACCTCTGGTATATCATCTCCTGTATCCTCTTCTTCCTGCACTATTTTCTCCACTGTGGGCCATGTGCATTGTGAGGAACCGGAAGCTTCTTCAGACACACATGGTGAAACCATGGCAGTCCTTGACTGTCCTTCAGCCAATAAGTCCCTTATGGGGATGAGGTTGTACGAGTCTTCATTAAACATTGCAATGTTGTGGAGCCTTCTACAGATGGTTCCTGAACTCTCCCTGGATCTTCATGATTTGGCACATATGGTGTGACTGCTGTATTAACCTGAGGTCTTGGGGTTGCCGATGAATGTTCCATTTGGACTCTTGGGGAGGGGGGGGATAATTTAAGAACCCGAGTAAAGTTTTATTAATGTGTTTAATTAACACCATGTTGGATAGAGGGAGAGTGTGGTAAAACGTCTAAGTGAGATCAAGAGAAAGAACTCAAGTGAACATCAGATAGGAGCATGAGAGAACGAACGGTTCAAAAGAAAATTATGTTGGAAAACGAGGAAATGAAAAATGACCAACTCTAAAACGAAACTACCGAAAAAGACTGGGCCAAAACGTTTTGGAATTTTGCATTCTATTCCTTGGAAGGGACAAACTTTAGCTAATTGTATTAAAAGGAAACCTCTATGCAAGGGACTTTGTACAGATTGATTTGGTTATTAAAACAAACATTCTTCAACTATTCAAACAGCTAGTTTGCAGATCTAAAGGAGATTTTACAATTTGATTGATGTAATTGTAGTCATATTTGTGCACATTACAAAAACTGAGTACTGTCCATGATACTTTAGTTGCACCAACATCCAAAATTTTAGGGCCAGCTATTGGGGTGTACCCCTTTCTTCAAGGTCCAAACAGTACTAATACACAAGTATACTGTTAAAGAATCTCTAAAAAAAATAAAACACACAGCAATTGTAAAAGCAAAAACTCAGGGAGTTGTGAGAGAAGACCGGAAGAGAGCAATGAAATGGTGTGGGGGAGGGGAGAGTCACAGAGGTGGGAGTCACACTTATTACAGTTACCGTATATACTCGAGTATAAGTCGTTCCGAGTATAAGTCGAGGCCCTAAATTACCACAAAAAAATGGGAAAAACTTATTGACTCGAGTATAAGACGAGGGTGAGAAATGCACAGCTACTTTAAGTGGAAAAGAGGGTAAACAATGCCCATTTGCAGCATCACTGTGCCCATTTGCAGCCATAGGTCCCCTGAACTTCAAAATTGGTAGTTAAGGGTTCCTAGATGCCCCCCTAGCTGCAGCCAAAATTTGGGGTCTCTGAACCCAAAGGGTCCCGAAATGACATTGCTGCAGATGGACACAGTTGACCGAATTTGGGGCCCTGTATCTTGGGGCCACTTAGTGCTAAGAACCCCAAATTTGGTGTGAAAACCCAGTGGAACTAGCACCATAACATTTCCAAAGCTGGGGTTACTAGCACCAAGTGGCCCTGAAATACAGGGCCCCAAAAATCAGTTCAGAAAATGTCAAGCACTTTTCTGCAGCAGAAAATGACATTTTCCGAACCGGATTTGGGGCCCCGTATCTTAGGGCCACTTGGTGCTAGGAACCCCAGCTTTGGATATGTTATGCACACCAAATTTGGGGTTCCTAGCTCCAAGTGGCCCTGAGATATGGGGCCCCAAAGTCGGTTCAGAAAATGTCAAGCACTTTTCTGCAGCAGAGAATGACATTTTCCGAACCGATTTTGGGGCCCCGTATCTCGGGGCCACTTAGTGCTAGGAACTTCATCTTTGGATATGTTATGGGACCAGTTCTACTGGGTTTGCACACCAAATCTGGGGTTCCTAACACTAAGTGGCCCTGAGATACGGGGCCCCAAAGTCGGTTCAGAAAATGAAATTTTTTGCTGCAGAAAAGTACTTGACTCGAGTATAAGACGAGGGGGGCACTTTCAGCACAAAAAAATGTGCTGAAAAATTCGACTTATACTCGAGTATATACGGTACTTACATTTGCTGGATAAATATTTGGAAAACTGCGGTCCACATTTAGTCCATTATATTTTGTGTACAGAAGAATAACTTTAAGAAGAACACATTCATGTCTTACATAGTGTGGTCTAGTGCAGAGTTTCTCAACTCCAGTCCTCAAGGCGCCCCAACAGGTCATGTTTTCAGGATTTCCCTCAGAGGAAACGGCTGTGGTAATTACTAAGGCAGGGAAACTGATCAAATCACCTGTGAAAAATAATGGAAAGCCTGAAAACATGACCTGTTGGGGGGCCTCAAGGACTGGAGTTGAGGAACACGGCTCTAGTGTGTGGGACATTTCTCACAACCAGACCACACTATGAAAGACATGAATGGTTTACCTCTTCAAAACTACCCAGGAAAGTTAAATATTTGAATGATGAGTCTATCTGCAAAAACAATGGACTAAATGCAGGCCTCTGTATTTTTACATCTTTATCCAACAGTTTTGTGACCTCTCAACTCCGACTCTCCCCTCCTCCCACCCCATCGATCTTTCTCTGCCTTTTCTCACTATCCAAGCTTACTTACCATTGCTAGATATCTGATTTTATCTTCAGAGAGTCTTAACACCCTGATAAAACTTTGTGTATTAGTACTGCCTGAAGAAGGGTGTACACCCTGAAACTTGTCCTGATTTGGAGGTTATTGCAGAAATAAAAATAAAAAAAGGACGCGCATCGCTGACATTACTCAATTCCAATTAGATTGTAACCGGTGTGGTAAGATGAAGAGAAAACAGGGTGACCTTACATACCTTGTTAAGCTCGGTTTGTTTATTACAGTTAGTCCTCTGTCCTCCAAAAACTTTGCAATGTCTTCCAATATTTCTGGATTGAATTGTTCTTCTAATTGTCTGGAAGGGACCGCACAACATTTGGCTGATTTGAATAGTTTGTCTCGAGCCCCAGAAATGGCGGCTTTGATTTCCTCATCAGGGGCCTCATTCATACAAACCCTTCTAAGGTGTGTGCAAAGGAAAGTCTCCACTTTAATGGGACACATAAGAGGAGATCTTCTTACCCTGAAAAGTGGAAAGACACATAGAAAAGGAGAGAAGACGGTAAATTGGTAAATGGTTTAAAACCTTGCAAAATAAAAAAGCCAGCACTCCATCCTTTTCAGGCCATTAGTCCAAAATTCTGTTTCTAAAGAATAAAATTTAGAAATTTTAGAAATATGCCAACAACTAGGTGTGTAAATCTGGCCATTCTGCTCTTTATCAATTTAGCGATTAACTTGCAACAATTCAGTAGCAGCCATATATATAGCAATTAGCAGCGATTATAGCAGATAGCTGGTAGCAACAGTTGAGCGATTATCAGCAGTTCTGGCGTTCATCTGACAGCCGCATTCCAGCCGGTGTGGTGATTTGGCAGGTAACTTGCTGGAGCCTTTCAGTGATTGGCAACAATTCTAGCGATCTGATAGCAGTAAATCCACACTTTAGCGATTCAGCGACTGACTTGCAGCAAGGGTTTCATAATTAGCGACAATTATAGCAATCAACTAATAACAGCAGTTCAGCAATTATCTTGCAGCAACAATTCAATAGCTGACAGCATTCATATGGCTCCATCCTTATCATCCGGGTCTATTACCGATGATTAGAAGAGTCCATCAATGGTGACAAGTCTGCAGTTCTTCTCTCACCAACAGAGAACAGCGATTAGGAATCTTTTACCTTTAGCAGCAGTTCAGTCATAAATGGTTTTCCCACAGCAGCAGCTCCACCAGCTTAAGAGAACTTCTAGTATTTGACTGAAATCAGCAACACTTCAATAATATATGGAGAGCAAGTAGCTGAGATCTCACCAAAGGAAGAAAGTTTGTGAAGGTTTGAATGGTGGACCTGCTTTGACACGAGTCTATATGAGGTCTGTGTGGTGGGTCTCATTACTGTGGAGAAGTGTAATAAAGCAAAGCGGAGCAAGGAAGGAGATATTAATATCACCCACCGCAGCCCCCCCATTCCTCTCCCCTCTCTCCTTCAAAGTTCCTCTCGTCTCCCATGATCTCTAAGTCTCCAGAGGCTGAGGAAGAAGTTTTAGCCGTTCAGGAATTTCAGCCATCAAAGCCAATGGATCAAGCAGAGCAAGTAAGATGGCGAGGTCTGGTGAGGGATGGTGAGGGTTGGTGAGGGTCGGTGAGGGTCTGGTGAGGGTCGGTGAGGGTCTGGTGAGGGGATGGTGAGGGATGGTGAGGGATGGTGAGGGTCTGGTGAGGGTCGGTGAGGGTCTGGTGAGGGTCGGTGAGGGATGGTGAGGGTCTGGTGAGGGTCTGGTGAGGTCTGGTGAGGGTCTGGTGAGGGTCTGGTGAGGGATGGGGAGGGGATGGTGAGGGGATGGTGAGGGTCTGGTGAGGGGATGGTGAGGGGATGGTGAGGGGATGGTGAGGGATGGTGAGGGATGGTGAGGGTCGGTGAGGGATGGTGAGGGAAGGTGAGGGTCTGGTGAGGGTCTGGTGAGGGATGGTGAGGGATGGTGAGGGATGGTGAGGGATGGTGAGGGATGGTGAGGGTCTGGTGAGGGATGGTGAGGGTCTGGTGAGGGATGGTGAGGGTCGGTGAGGGTCGGTGAGGGATGGTGAGGGTCTGGTGAGGGTCTGGTGAGGGTCTGGTGAGGGTCTGGTGAGGGATGGTGAGGGTCTGGTGAGGGATGGTGAGGGTCTGGTGAGGGTCGGTAAGGGATGGTGAGGGATGGTGAGGGTCTGGTGAGGGTCTGGTGAGGGTCGGTGAGGGATGGTGAGGGTCTGGTGAGGGTCTGGTGAGGGTCTGGTGAGGGATGGTGAGGGTCTGGTGAGGGTCTGGTGAGGGTCTGGTGAGGGTCTGGTGAGGGATGGTGAGGGTCTGGTGAGGGATGGTGAGGGTCTGGTGAGGGATGGTGAGGGTCTGGTGAGGGTCGGTGAGGGTCTGGTGAGGGATGGTGAGGTCTGGTGAAGCCGGTGAGCAGACAGCAAACAGCTGATGAACAACGATGAGCTGATGTGCTGTCAGAGACCCGGCTGATAAGACAAGCAAACAGTCATGGTGGAGGGGTACCGGGGGGGAGACAATGATCGCTAATAATCATTTAGTAGCTTAGTCACTTCTGACATCGCTGCCAACATCCTCCTAAGCCAGGCGGGGTAAAGTTGTTTCGTCATCCCCTCGGAATGGAGCGGCATCAAAGCTCCTCTGAATGAAAGCCGCACATCGCAGAGCCGGCAAATGACCGTCCACTCAGCTCACCTCACATCCACACCTGAGCCTTTCATTGATAAAGAGCAGAATTTATGTCATCAGATGATAGTTATAGTTGCTGTTAATTAATGAACTGTTACTGCAAGTTAAAGAGGAAGTAAACCCTCTTGCAAAAAAAAAAAAAAAACTCTAACACACACCCTGCAAGATAAAAGCATAATGAGCTAGTATGCTATGCATACTAGCTCATTATGAATTACTTACCTGAGAATGAAGCCCCCGCAGCCATCCTCGCCTCCCCCTCAGGCCGCCAACATGTCGCCCGGGGCTTGCTTCCGGGTATCACGGCTCCGACGCTGTGATTGGCCGGAGTCATAATGACGTCACTCCCGCACATGCGCGCGGGAGCCGCCGCAAACAGCACAGTACAACTGAAGCATTGGCACGTACCTGCCATTGCTTCAGTTGGCTTAAGTGCGCATGTGCCACATGATGTTGGAAAATACAGGGATATCTCCTAAACTGTGCAGGTATATAGGAAATATCCAGTGCAGCTCCAGGCAAGTCTAATTATAGGTTTGTCTGTAGTTTAAAGTGGTTATAAAGGGTTTACAATGACTTTAATTGCTAAATCATTACAGTTATTGATTTGCTGCCAATAGACGATCAATACAATTACTGCAAAACTATCGAATTATTGTTAAGTCTCTGAATTGTTGCCGACTGATGAAACTGTTCCTGATTGCTACATATGGTTGCCAATTACTCTTTTATCTGCGAAATCTATCTGAAAAGATAAATAATTTCCTTTTTTTATAAAAGTATATTAATCAAAAAAGGAAAGGATAACAGATTATGAGTTGGCAAAGGAGGAGGGAACCGGAGGCCGAAATGGAGAAATCACTGAGAGACAATGAGGAGATGCAGGTAGAGGGTTTCAATAAAAAAAAGTTAAAACTCAGAAGGATCAGAAAAAGGGGTTTAAGGAAAAAAAATCCTACATGAGATATTAGGACCTTTTTACTTCAATGGAGAAATATATTCCATAGGAGAAGAAGGTGAAAATGCAGATTCATGTTCAAGTAAAATACTTTGTGGTAGCAACACAATGTAAAGTCAAGATTAATGGCAGGATCAACAAAAAAGGATTCAATTTATGGCAGGATCAAAAAAAGAGGGATTGAATTTATGGCAGGATCACCGGCAAACTTAATACACACGTTGTGGAGACGCGCTAAACTCCACCGATATTGGCAGGACATATTTATAACTATTAATGAGGAGCTTCAAATCAAACTGTCGGTAGATCCTGGAATTTGTATAATAAATATATTGGAGGAATTTAGTTTGATGAAAATACTGAAGATACAATAATGAGAAGAAGTTTCTTCCAGGCACATAAGATAATTGCAGAGAAATGGATCTCTTCTTATACACAGACAGTGGAAGAATGGAGATCACAAATAAAAGAAACTATAATAAAAGAGAAATTTACTCTTCTACATAGAAATGGCTGAGGGAAGTTTGAGGCTATTTGGAAAAACTGGGTGGAGGTCCTCGGCCTGGAAATGTGAGGTGCCATAAAATGGAGGGATATTAGTTGATGGGAGTCTCCCGAGGGGGGGGGGATATTAGTTGATGGGAGTCTCCTGAGGGGGGGAGGGGGGGAGGAGAGAAGAGGAGAGAAAAAGAGAGAAAGAGAGGGCTACCGGATCTGAGATGAGAGTTTTTTTTTTATTATTATTTGTGAGGCTATTTTATGTATTGTGTAGTTTTGCTGTATCTGAACAAGATGAATGTGAAATGTGTCTGTTGTGTTGTATTAATATAAAAAAAAAATTGTAAAAAAGATTACTGGATTTAAAGCTGGCCATACACTATACAATCTGATTGTTCAGTTAAAAAAAAAAAAAAAAAATGTCTTACTTAAGAACAAGCCTAAACCTGCCATTAGAATAGAAGATAACACCCCCCCCCCCACTATCACCACTTCCTCTAAAAATGTAAAGACCATTTTCATTACACACTTGCAATGTGGAAAAATAAATAAATATAAATTATATATTTTTTTTTAAGATTGGGGTGATCAGACTCAAGTGATAGGTGCGTTTCCAGGGAGTACGCCGGTCCAAACCTGTATTATAAGGATGTGGTAGCCCAATTTTATTTAAAAGAACAAAAAGAAAGGTTCACAAAGACATGAGTATCCCACGCAGGGGGTTCCACCATTACTGGATCTTACAGACTCCAAATGCTTCAGCCTCCTGGCTTAGGTTATTGCCGGCTGCTTCAGGCCTGTAGCCTAGGCCTTAGGTCTGCTCCTTAGAACAAAAGAGTTTCCTAGAGTGAAGTTCTCTCCTAACTTATTCCTGATCAGCGCCTTGCTGCTCTGTCACAAAGTACATCTGCCTCCTGCAGACATGCATGCTCTGACTTCACCCCATGCAGCCTCTGACTCCTGCAGAGGAATGAGAGTCCCCCTGACTCCAATGTACAGACTTCCTGTCTGTGGGGTCCTGAGCCATAGTCAGGTCACAACTAAATAGCCCAACACACAGCTGTCCAATCAGAGGGCCCGTCTCTCCAAAATCTGGTGTAAACCAGCAATCTTTCAGGTAGTATGGGGTCCCACTGCCACATATCCTCCCCCCTGGTTTCGAACCGGAGGGAGGAACATAAAGCCGTCACCATGGATAGGATACCTCTGTGTTAGCCATTAGCAGAGTAGGCCCATTTCTTTTTCCGGGTATGTTTCAACCAGCACTTCACCTTGGCACCTCTGTGCCAACTATCAGCAGCAGGAGTCCTAATCTGCCCAACTTTTTTTATAAAGGGGCTCTCCACCCACATCTTCTTCCGGGTGTGCTTACACCAGTACTTCTTCCTGAACCGTGGGCTCCCACTAATCTATCCCTTCTACCTTCTGGCCACGGGATCCTCCTCCCCCCCCTTCCACAGACCTACGCTCCAGGCAGGGGTGGATCCAGAGGGGGGGCAACAGGGCAATTGCCACCCCTAGAAATTTGTTGTGCGCCGGGCAGGCAGATGAGGGAGCGGGCGGCTCCCAGAGCGGATGAGGGAGCGGGCGGCTCCCCGAGCGGATGAGGGAGCGGGCGGCTCCCAGAGCGGATGGCTCCCCGAGCGGATGCGGGAGCGGGCGGCTCTGCGGAAAGACCGGGTGGCTTGAGCGGGTGAGAGCAGGCTAGGTGTGAGTGGGGGCGGCTGGCCAATCAGCGAGCCGGTGTGCAGGGGAGCAGAGAGATGACATCATCTCTCACTGCCCCGCATCCCTGCAGTAACTGTTCAGGCAGTGTGGGCAGCAGAGAGATTACATTATCTCTCTGCTGCCTGATCTGGGACAAGGAAGAAAGAGGCAAGCAAAACACCACCTTAGCAGCTATGTGACAATCCGCAAGGTGTGTCAGGTGACGTGGCAAGTGACAATCCTCAATGTGTGGCAAGTGACAATCTGCATCTGGTGGCAGGTGATGTGACAATGTGCAAGGTATGGCAGGTGACGTGGAAAGTGACAATCCACATCTGGTGGCAGGTGACGTGGCAGGTGACAATCTGCATCTGGTGGCAGGTGACGTGGCAAGTGACAATCTGCATCTGGTGGCAGGTGACGTGGCAAGTGACAATCTGCATCTGGTGGCAGGTGATGTGACAATGTGCAAGGTATGGCAGGTGACGTGGCAAGTGACAATCTGCATCTGGTGGCAGGTAACGTGGCAAGTGACAATCTGCATCTGGTGGCAGGTGATGTGACAATGTGCAAGGTATGGCAGGTGACGTGGCAAGTGACAATCCACATCTGGTGGCAGGTGACGTGGCAAGTGACAATCTGCATCTGGTGGCAGGTGACGTGGCAAGTGACAATCTGCATCTGGTGGCAGGTGACGTGGCAAGTGACAATCTGCATCTGGTGGCAGGTGACGTGGCAAGTGACAATCTGCATCTGGTGGCAGGTAACATGGCAAGTGACAATCTGCATCTGGTGGCAGGTAACGTGGCAAGTGACAATCCACAATGTGTGGCCAGTAAGGTGGCAAGTGACAATCTGCCACATGTGGCAGATGATGTGGCAAGTGACAATCCGCATCTGGTGGCAGGCAAGTGACAATCTGCAACATGTGGCAGGTGACGTGGCAAGTGATAATCCGCAATGTGTGCCAGGCGACGGTGGCAAGTGACACGCTCAGGGCTCCCACTGATTCTGCATTATGGTGAGTTGAACCATTAAATTTTATGTTACAATATATTAATAGAAATAACAACCATGGTGCTGGGATAATTGAAGCGCCAACACCAGCCATTTCCTCGATAAATTGCCCACAAAAAAAACGTATTTTCTGGCAGTGCCCCTCCCGAGACTAGACTCTGGATCCGTCCCTGGCTCCAGGGACTGTTGGGGACCCACTTCCATAAAACCTGTCAGAGATTGACCCCTCTCACTACCTGACACAACAACATCCGTTTCTCACGTTTACTAACCCCTGTGTGGTTACCCTTGGCAACTAAACTATCTGAGATCAACACCACATCCTTCAGTTTAACCTCAATAGCAATGTTCCACAAGGGGTTATTCAACTCAATATTATCATGGTCATTAGGACCTCTTGTTTGCTAGGACAGTGTCGATGGAGGGACCACCTACAGGCAAGAAGTTACTCCCTTTGGGAAATTCCCGTAATTTCACATCGCCCCCTGTTGTCCAACACTCCAATAGCGACTGTCCTACCAATGCACATTTTTCCACATCAATCTCTTTAACCATTTCTGTGTCCATTGGTACCTCAACCAATACCTCTGAGTTGTCTGACAGTGTTCTACAGTGCTTCTCATACACTTTGTTACAGTTACCAACACTGTTATTTCCTGTCAGAGTGTCTCCTGGTACCTCAAACTGCACCTCCCTGCGAGTGATGGATTGAATTCCCACTACTGCCACGTCTGTTCCGGGCCCTTCCTTTACATGAGGTCCAGCGGGTGAGACAGCACAAGTGCCATGTACCAACCACTGCTCAGCCGCACCTCGGACCGCACCAGCAGGAATGTACCTCATCACACCAGCAGGAATATACCTCATCACACCAGCAGGAATGTACCTCATCACACCAGCAGGAATGTACCTCATCACACCAGCAGGAATGTACCTCATCACACCAGCAGGAATGTACCTCATCACACCAGCAGGAATGTACCTCATCACACCAGCAGGAATGTACCTCATCACACCAGCAGGAATGTACCTCATCACACCAGCAGGAATGTACCTCATCACACCAGCAGGAATGTACCTCATCACACCAGCAGGAATGTACCTCATCACACCAGCAGGAATGTACCTCATCACACCAGCAGGAATGTACCTCATCACACCAGCAGGAATGTACCTCATCACACCAGCAGGAATGCACCTCATCACACCAGCAGGAATGCACCTCATCACACCAGCAGGAATGCACCTCATCACACCAGCAGGAATGCACCTCATCACACCAGCAGGAATGCACCTCATCACACCAGCAGGAATGTACCTCATCACACCAGCATACGGAGAGACTTCCACTATGTCTATCATTTCTGATTCCTCTAGCAGTTCCCCTGAACGCCTTCCACACACACAACTGTCACTGGAAGCACCCTCATTTCCCTTACTAATGATGTGGAGGGGCTCATTGGCCGAGACACTTAGAGACCTCCATCTCAGAGGCAACTGACAAAACTTGTGTCTCCCCATGAGCACTGCAAATCGCATGTGTCACCCTCATCCTCTCATTTTCAGCAACACTGAGCCCTTCCAAGTCCCTATCCATCATCCCACCATCCTGACACTCAACATTACTCATCTCTTTTGCTGTGGACATAACCTCTGCTATGTATGCTCCTTTCCCGATCCTTCCAACTGGAGAGGGTTAACTTCTACAAAAGCCAACACACCTGTGTCTACTGGCCCTGCTGGCTCTCTATTTGTCACAGCAGCAATAGTGTCCACCTTACTATTACCTTCAGAAATTTCTTTCCACCACCTTTATGGTGAGACTATCGCAGTCTATCCTGTCTGTGCTCCAGTCACCAGCACTCCGTAGTACGGCTCCCTCTGCCCATGGAGACACAGGTGGACAGAGTGGTTTAGTAGCAGGCATCCTGCACCAGTCACTGTCACCCACATCACATTGTGATCATTCATCCTCCATCATTTCAGCTGTTTTCCCCATTGTGTCCCACCTGATCAGTATCAGAGCTGTCCTGGACCCCCGCCGGCTCCAACACAGGGGGTCCTCGTGAGATTTCCAGGGACAACTCTGCGGCACCTCCTGTGGTTGCTATGGAAAAACCATCATCAACATTCTCAGAAATACATTCCTCATTATCATTCCTGACTCTCATAGGCTGTCCCAGCTCATTACCAGCTTGAGCCTGTGGGATATTTATTACATCACTTTTTACTTTATAAGACTCTCTCTCACCCGCCGGGGTGGCTACACAGTCATCCTGGGGGACCTCAAGCTCAGACACCATGAGCTCCTGGGAGGTCTCCAGGGACAACCCTGTTACACCTGTCATGGTTGCTAGGGGCAATGGCACATATCTCTCATTGGTCACCCCTGACATATATACTTCAGCACTCTGCTGAATCAGTCCTGTCCTTTGCACAGAACCGGTTTCCCTTTTAAACCCCAACATAGATAGAAATGGATCACCATTTTCAGAATTGTTAGTACATACCACATCATTAGGTTTAGCTTTAACCCTTGTCTCTCTGCTACAAAGAGCATTGCATGGAGACAAGTCCTTATCAGTCCTCAAGCTTGCTGCAGGTTCAGCTTTAAACTGGGCTTTGCTACTAGACGGGGTATTCATTTTCATCAAGTCTCTGAAAGCAGATTTTCTCACTGGACTCCCACTTCACAGGGAATACTCCCAGGACCCGTCTCTCTCTCTCTCTCTCTCTCTCTCACATTTGTAAGTCTTACCAATCCAGTTGTCAGGTGTGGAAAGCTTCCATTGAGGGCGTTGTCCCTTCTTTGCTGTGCTCTCTAATGCCCCCTCATGGACACGGGGCAACATTGCATCTTTCTTGGATCTTCCAACATTCCCTGCAGGCCAAACAGGTTTCCTGTTGCCAGGGGTAACAGCAGACCCACACACATTGTCACACCCCTTGCAGGATGCTGGATACGGTGCCCTCTTCTCTGGGCTGACCACTTCACACAAGCAGCCATAACTTGAAACCACTGGTTTCTTGTGCTCTCCATCACCCCCTGCAGGCTGAACAACATTTTCTCACATTTTCTGTCTGTTGTCATCAGGGTCATCAGGTGAACCTCTTCACTCAGAATTTGAGCCATAATAATAAAAATAATAATAATAATAAATTATTATTATACAGGATTTATATAGAGCCAACAGTTTCCACAGCGCTTTACAATATAAAAGAGAGACAATACAGTTATAATACAATAAAACACAAGAGGATTAAGAGGCTCAGAAGAGCTTACAATCTAATAGGGTGGGGCAGGTGGTACAAAAGGTTGTAACTGTGGGGAATGAGCTGTTGGAAGTGGTACATCTCCGCTGTAGCTCCTCCTTTCTGCAAATGGACTTTCTCCGGTTGCTATGGGAGACCACATTCTCCCCGCAGAACTTTTCCAGTGCTCCATAGACTGGATGTCTTCTAGATAATTATCGGAGTCATCTCACTCATAACCCATCAAGCGGTTCACCCCTTGGTACTCTTGTGTCAGAAAAGGTTGCACCAATTCAGCCTAGCGGTATCTGGGCCACCCTCGGTAGGAAGCAATCATCACAAATTCATCCAAAAAGTCTTCAACATGTTCAGAAGACAACATAGGCCGTATGAAGTCAGCTGGATGCATTTCTGCTTTGCTGCCACGGCAACCGCACCCATCTGCTGACTCTTTGCACTAAGTGACGGCTTGCTTTCCTTTTGTCTTTGCTCCAGTGCAGCCAAATGCATCTTGTACCAGTCTGGGGCTTGTTCTGTCGGTAACAACCCCTCCAGACACAGGGTTCTGTCTCTCATCACAGCAAACAATGGGGGGGATTTACCAAAGGCACATACACTTTGCACTACAAGTGCAAACTACAAGTGCAAAGCACACTTGGAACTGCACTTGGAAGTTCAGTCGCTGTAGATCTGAGGGGGACATGCAAGGAAAATAAAACAGCATTTTAGCTTGTACATGATTGGATGATAAAATCAGCAGAGCTTCCCCTCATCTCAGATCTACCCCTCAGATTTACAGTGACTGCACTTCCAAGTGCAATTTTAAGTGCACTTTGCACTTGTAGTGCAAAGTGGATTTGTCTTTTCGCAAATAACCCCCATTGCTTCCTTTTTGCATTTTGACCGCCCCATCTCTGCAGTCAGGCCCACAACCTATAACACAGTTCCTTATAAACACAGGAAAATTTGGCGTACTGTCTCTTTAAGACTTGCAAGCAGCAGACTTTCTCATGCAGACTCCACTGGTTCACATGAGCCGCTCCTCACAGCATTGCTGCAAAACACTTTCTTTCTACTCACCGGTTTTGGTATGTGAGGATCTGGAAGTCTTCCAACTCTGCCCAACATCCAAACTAGCACGGGGTCCACTGCCACATATATATATTATATATCTATATATATACAGTGGGGACGGAAAGTATTCATACCCCCTTACATTTTTCACTCTTTGTTATATTGCAGCCATTTGATAAAATCATTTAAATTCATTTTTTCCTCATTAATGTACACACAGCACCCCATATTATACACACAGCCCCCCATATTATACACACAGCCCCCCATATTGTACACACAGAACCCCATATTGTACACACAGCACCCCATATTGTACACACAGCCCCCCATATTGTACACACAGCACCCCATATTGTACACACAGCACCCCATATTGTACACACAGCCCCCCATATTGTACACACAGCCCCCCATATTGTACACACAGCACCCCATATTGTACACACAGCCCCCCATATTGTACACACAGCCCCCCCATATTGTACACACAGCACCTCATATTGTACACACAGCACCTGCTGTGTGCTGTGTGTACAATATGGGGTGTTGTGTGTACAATATGAGGTGTGTGTACAATATGGGGTGCTGTGTGTACAATATGGGGTGCTGTGTGTACAATATGAGGTGTGTGTACAATATGGGGTGCTGTGTGTACAATATGGGGTGCTGTGTGTACAATATGGGGGGCTGTGTGTACAATATGGGGTTCTGTGTGTACAATATGGGGTGCTGTGTGTACAATATGGGGTGCTGTGTGTACAATATGGGGGGCTGTGTGTACAATATGGGGTGCTGTGTATACAATATGGGGTGCTGTGTGTACAATATGAGTGCTGTGTGTACAATATGGAGGGCTGTGTGTACAATATGGGGGGCTGTGTGTACAATATGAGGGGCTGTGTGTACAATATGGGGTGCTGTGTGTACAATATGGGGTGCTGTGTGTACAATATGGGGTGCTGTATGTACATTAATGAGGAAAAAAATAAATGTAAATGATTTTAGCAAATGGCTGCAATATAACAAAGAGTGAAAAATTTAAGGCGGTCTGAATACTTTCCGTCCCCACTGTATATTTGAATTTATTAAAACCTCTTTTTTATCCTATTTATGTTTTTGCTTCCATGTGCCTCATATAAAGTTCTGCCTTTTGCTCTCCTTTTCTCTCCCAGGAGCTCGGCATACCAGAAGACACAAGAGGGAGGCGGCTGAACTGTAGCCAATCCCAGGATAACAAGTACATACCTAGAGAAAATGAAACTAGCTGATCACACGCTCTCATTTCTCACAAATCACATGATTGTTTTTTCAGGAACCCGAAACTGGAAGGTTTCCATATAGTTTAACCCTTTGGCTGCCAGGCCCTGCACTCCACTTTTTAAACTCGGCTGGCCGGACCATTTTGCCAATTTTTCTATCGATTTTTTATTTTTTCCCTTCCAGCTATCAGAGTTTGTGAAAGACCCCCCAAACCAGACATTTCCTGAAAGCACATGACCTGTAGAATAAAAAGAAGGAGCTCCTGTTTTTTTAGGCAATATTTGTGCAAACTATAAATGCACATATACCGCGCTGTCTAAAGAACAAGGAAAATAGCAGCCAGCACAGCAGTAGATCAAGTTACAAAAAGTGACAAAAAGGTAAAAAAGTGCAGCGCTAACAAGTGAAAGGTCATTAAACCAATACAAATAATAAAGGTAAACTGGTAATGTAAACTTAGTGAAAAAATGTCCAACAATTTGTAATTGAAACACAAAGGGGGTTATTTACTAAAGGAAAATCTACTTTGCACTGCAATTGTAATTGGAAGTAAAGTCGCTGTAGATCGGAGGGGGACATGCAAGGAAGATAAAAAACAGAATTTTAGCTTGCACATGATTGGATGATAAAATCAGCAGAGCTTCCCCTCATTTCAGACCCCTTAGATTTAGAGTGACTGCAATTCCAAGTGCACTTGCAGTGTAAAGTGGATTTGCCTTTCGTAAATAACCCCCAAAATGTCTTTAAAGAAAAAGAGAAACTTCAAAGTGAAATGTCCAAAAAGATCGGTGATAATCTTCAACTTCATATGTGATCATCAAATATGGTACTAACTTGATCGTTTGATAGTAGATCCACCACCAGAAACACCAAATGCTTACCGGAGGGATTGAACTCAAGTAGGTGTACACCTAGTGAGTCCATCACACTTTGTGGTATAATATACCCAGAGGACATCAGGTTCAGGATCCGGATATAACCTCCAGGTGGATATTGGATGTAAGTAGGTTCAGATGAATCGGGCATTCAGCCCCACCAATAAAAGAAGAAGGAAGGCATATAGTGTAATTCCGTTGAGAAAATTTAATGTATAAAAAAACAGAGGAAATACACTCACGTATATGTAGTAAAAAAGCGCTTGAATAAAAAGTGACAGTGGTCTCAGCATGACTGACCAACGCGTTTCGACTTATGAGTCTTCATCTGGGGTGCTGATCCACTGTGGTCACTGTGTTTTTATATATGCTAAGTACCCCCATAATGAATAGCAGCTCCGATTGATTGGTAATGCAATTCTAAGGTTACTTCCTGGTTCGGCCAAGATGGCGCCATAGCGTGCGTCCCAAGCCTCGTTCTGACATGCGTAAGCGGATATGACGTCACACTACACCATATCAGGTGTTGACAACCAAAAAAATAACGCCGCTGTCAGTGGGACAAAAACGTAACGCGGTCATCAATCCTGGTTACATTCAATCCTGGTTACATTCCGTTCCTCGCAGCCAGTTCCTGAGACTGCGTAGGAATTGTTCTGACGTAAACACTTATTTGGTTGAGGCGCCAACACTGAAAGAACGATTTATAGAGAAGGGATAAGATCCAGTACTGGTAACTTCAGAACTAAATAAAGGGGCAGGGATTGATAGGAGTTCTTTGTTGGTAAAGAAACCTCCTCGGGAACAAGATAATTCCTTTAAATGTTCCATGCTCACCACATTTTCACTCCAACATAGAGAAATGAAAACATCATCCGTCATCATTGGGATAGACTCAGAAATGATCGTGTACTGAGAACTGTACTTCCGGAACAACCGAAAGTCATTTTTAGAGGAGTGCCTTCATTGCGAGGAAAGATTGCCCCCAATACGATCAATCCTCCGACACGACCTTCATTCTTTCACTATCTAGTTGGATATTTTCCTTGCAGGAAATGTACAGTATGCCAATATAATTCTTGTGGGGGACGTAAAAGTCTTGAATACAAATCTAATGTCACCAATCGGGTATATCCCATCTAAACATTTTGTACCTGTGCCACCACACATGTCCTTTATATGATCACTTGCCCTTGCGGCAAACAATATGCGGGTCGTACGATCCGTGCGTTTTCCATCAGGGTAGGTGAGCATATCGCTAAAATGAAGAGTGGTGATGTCCAACATAATGTGCCCCGACATTATAGAGAACACCATAGTGTAGACCCCCAAGGGTTCCCAATTCCTTATCATTGACAAATATATCCACCCTTGGAGGGGAGGAGCCATGACACGCGGGATCTCACGTCTGGAGACTTATTGGATTCACCAATTACAGACTTATTCACCTTTTGGATTAAATATTGAAGGGGACATTAATGATTTTATCAGCCAGGCATGATGCTCTGCTATTCTGGATATTATTGGGTGCAATCGGTACATATGGAATCATTTGTGTATCCATGTGCTCTATGTATATTTCATATCAGTTTCTGTTCTATTTGTAGTGATTTAATGACCTTTCACTTGTTAGCGCTGCACTTTTTTACCTTTTTGTCAATATTTGCACAAATGTTTATCAAATTGCTATTTTTCCTTCGGGTCTGATATGGAAATTAAAGGGAACCCTGTGCCAAATAAAAAAAAAAATGGCGTAGGGGTCCCCCCAAAATCCATACCAGACCCTTATCTGAGCACACAACCTGGCAGGCCGCAGGAAAAGAGGGATGAGAGAGCGCCCCCCCTCCTGATCCGTACCAGGCCACATGCCCTCAACATGGGGAGGGTGCTTTGGGGTAGCCAGGCACGATATTTAAAGGAATATTTCATTTTTATTGTTTCACTTTAAGCATTAAAAAAATCACTGCTCCCGAAAAAACGGTAGTTTTTAAAAAACTTTTTTTTGCATTGATCCATGTCCCCTGGGGCAGGACCCGGGTCCCCAAACACTTTTTATGACAATAACTTGTATATAAGCCTTTAAAATGAACACTTTTGATTTTTCATGTTCTTGTCCCATAGACTTTAATGGTGTTCTGGCGGCTTTCGAATTTTCCCCGAACATCACATATTATTCTCTGTTCACAGAACATCCGAACAACCAAACCTCGGCCCGAACCGTTCACCCATCCCTACTGAAGAGCAATCCACACATGGATCGGACTTCAGAGGAAAGGGAGATTTAGACGTATGTCTATCCTTACTATGGTTTATTTTTTACAATTTAAATTTATTTATACAGTTACAATTTTTTTTTCCTCATTTTTAGAGGGGGCTTTGGAGAGACATCAGGGGTCTAAACAAACATTGAATGTCTCTTTCTTGACTATCTGTATTCCCTTTCTCTGCACTGTAGATGAATGGATAGGAGTCTGTATAGAGGCTCCATTTAATTCACAAACTGATGCATAGTAAACACAGTTTACTATGCTTCGGTGAAGAATGACTACAGAAGTGATCAGTAACAATTGCTGACTGTATTCATTCAAGAATAGAAGGGGGCTTGTAAACACATGATTATCATCCACCCCCCCCCCGCTCTGCATCCCGGCAGTGATCTCCTGCCCCAGTAGAGGTTGCAGCTGGCGGGAGGGGGAGCAAGGAAAGCCAGCCACCAGCTGCACAGAGGGGGCATCCGGCCATCAGTGAGGTGGGGGGCACTGAAGGGGGGTCAGAGCAGCGGGGGGGATTTATTTGGAGTAGATCCCCCTGTGGCTGCCCTGCAGCACCCAAATCCAACAGGAGGGCGGAGGAGGGAAGCTGGCAGCTGCAGGGTGGCCACATAGGGATTGGGGTTTACAAGGGGGGATCAGTGCTGGGGGGGATCAGTGCTGGGGGGGCATCAGTGCTGGACGGGATCAGTGCTGGGGAGGATCGGTGCTGGGGGGGATCAGTGCTGGGGGGATCAGTGCTGGGGGGATCAGTGCTGGGGGTGATCAGTGCTGGGGGTGATCAGTTCCGGGGGTGATCAGTTCCGGGGGTGATCAGTGCTGGGGGTGATCAGTGTTGGGGTGATCAGTGCTGGGGGTGACCAGTGCCGGGGGGATCAGTGCTGGGGGGGATCAGTGCTGGGGTGACCAGTGCTGGGGGGAAGGGCTGGGGTGATCAGTGTTGGGGGATCAGTGCTGGGGGTGACCAGTGCCGAGGGTGATCAGTGGCGGGGATGATCAGTGCCGGCGGTGACCAGTGCCGGGGGGATCAGTGCTGGGGGTGACCAGTGCCGGAGGGAATGGCTGGGGGGATCAGTGCTGGGGGTGATCAGTGTTGGGGGGATCAGTGCTGGGGGGGATCAGTGCTGGGGGGGATCAGTGCCGGGGGGAAGTGCTGGGGGGATCAGTGCCGGGGGGATCAGTGCTGGGGGGGATCAGTGCTGGGGGGATCAGTGCTCGGGGTGATCAGTGCTGGGGGTAATCAGTGCTGGGGGTAATCAGTGCTGGGGGTAATCAGTGCTGGGGGTGATCAGTGCCGGGTGATCAGTGCCGGGGTGATCAGTGCTGGGGGGATCAGTGCTGAAGGGATCAGTGCTGGGGGGGATCAGTGCTGGGGGGGATCAGTGCTGGGGGTGATCAGTGCTGGGGGGGATCAGTGCTGGGGGTGATCAGTGCTGGGGGTGATCAGTGCTGGGGGGGATCAGTGCTGGGGGGATCAGTACAGTGGGGGGGGGGAAGTGGCAGGAAAGGGGGCATTAGAGATGAGGTGGAGGGAACTTCAGATGTCAGTAAAGGTGGGTGAGGGGCAGAAGACACGGGGCAGAGATATCAGTTTCTTCATTTCAATGGGGAGGAGAGTTTTTTGTTTGTTTTATAACTGACCAAATATACACCAAAAATGCAGCAAACAGGATTTCTAACACCACAAGGGAAGTGCATTTAAATTCATGAAATCATACATGTATGAATGTGAGTATACATAAAAAAATATAAGTGAAAAAATACCAAAGTGGAAAAAAAAAAGTGAAAAAAGAAAAACTAAAGCAAGGTCCCATCAAGAAACAAGTCCATAGATTCTTATAAAACAGAGTCCATCTAGATGAGATTAATTGCAGAAAGGAAATTGTGACAAAGTTTAAATTTAAATTTAAAATTGTTTAAATTGGGTACGATTCTAATTTGGAAATTCGGATACATCGGAATAATGAAAATATGTCTGAATTTTATTTCGGAATGATCCGATCCGCACATGTCTAATTCCAGGGACAGGAGAGCTCCCAGCACTACACTCAGGATTATACTTCTACTGAAGACTTCCTGTCTGGAATCTAGTTACCCTTCACATCCAAGAGGGAGGTTCTCACCCAGATTTACTGTCCTCCATTACAGTTTATTACACATTTTGGAGTATCCTAAAACTTCCCCTCCCCCATCCCAGTTTTTTAAGCAAATAAACTACAAAAGGACATCCAAGGCCTGATCTATGACTTGATGGAGGAAATGCGTTGTGCCTGGCTGCTCTGGGCCTATCAGGGAATGGAACCTGGGACCAAGCAGCAGGACCAGTCTCGGGTCTGTGCTATACTAGTAATAGTCCAATCTGTCTGATTGTTATATCTATATCCAATCATTGATCAATATTCCCATATACAGAGCCCAGGATTTCCACTTCCTGAGACTGTATACCCCTCCCCCATCACCTGTCCACATTACCACACCCACACCACAATCCCCGCCCCCTCCACATCATAACCAATAGGAACAAGGCTAGCACTGGCTGTATTCATAGTGATAATCATCACAGCCAATCACAGTGAGGGGGAGGAGCAATCACAGATCCATGGATTGGTCATGTAAAGGAACCTGTGAGGACAGAAATGTTGGAATTCTCATTGTGGATATTAAAGTGTGTGTCTAGACAAATCCTATTGTTCTAGATTTGGATGGAGTGGGGGAGGATTAGAACCCCTGTCAGATTTTTACTGCTATCCGGAGCTCCATTAGAGAGATTTCTCCTCACTTCCTGTCCTGGTGACAACATTTTATCAGACAGGAAATGAAGGAAAATCTACAACAGGGACACAGACAGAAATAAAGATCTGACAGGGGTTCTAATCCTTCCCCTACTCTACTAAAGAAAAGGATTTTTATTTCTGTCTGTGTTGCTGTTGGAGAGTTCCCCTCACTTCCTGTCTGGGGAAATGTTGTCACAGGAACAGGAAGTGAGGGGAAATCTCTCTAACGGAGCCCCAGATAGCAGGAAAAAAATCTGACAGAGGTTCTAATCCTCCCCCACTCCATCCAAAGCTGAAAATACCCCTTTCTTCTATAGATAGACAGTGATGGTGGAGACCCCAGGGCCGTCATCCTGATCCTGGCTACACTATGTAGTGTGTCACTGACCCAGAACAAGCATGCAGCCAGTGAAGGCTGAACAATCTGACCTCCTGCATGCTTGTTCCTGGTCAGTGACACACTAGGTAGTGAAGTGAGGTTTAGGATGAAGATGACGGCCCCGGAACCTGCAGCTTTATAAATAAATCACTCATGTTTCCTGTCCTCTGCTTCCTCCTATTGGATGAGTATTCCACCAATCACCAATCAGATCATCCACCTTGTGATGTCTCCGGGCAGATCTCTCACTTCTCATTCCCCCCACATATCTTTATACAACCTCCCCCTCCCCCCCATACATATACCGCAGCATGGAGGGGCTCAGTGAAGGTGGTGGTGAAGGTGTGGAGATGTCGGATCGGGTCACACAGATCATAAAAGGAGATCCGCCCGGCCTCATAATCCAGATCTATCCTGACTCTCCCACTGGAGATACCGCCGGGTAATCGGATCTTATTACTGTCATGTATCACTGAGAGCTGATTACCCCCCAACCCCCACCCCTCCAAACTCCAGGACTTCTTATTATATCCAATATATGACTGACGTCCTCTCCTGTCTATACTGGGGTAACACATCCCGACTCTCCAGTCCTCTGCCCCCCAGATATCCACTTCCCAGTAATGTCTCCCTGAGGAGAACCTCTGACAGCTCATCACCTGATAATAATGAAACCTCTCTGGTGTTTCTGGGCGATTCTGATGTGATGATAAGGATGCAGTTTTCATGTCATTTGATATAAGTAGATGATTACCAGCTGTCCTCACATCCAGTAATATGTCTGTAACCCCCCTCCCTACATTTACCTGAGACATGATATCAGATAAACCTGTGTGTAATGTGTGTGAGATCCCCCCCACATCCAGATCCCCTCCATCATGGAGGAGTTTATCATGTCTCTCTCTGTCCTCATCATCTCCATCCTCAGTATCACACAAGTCACCTGTGTCTGATTCCTGTAGGACAGTCAGTGGATCCGTCATGTTACACAGCTCCTCAATGTCCCCCATCTTCCTGGACAGCTCCTCCTTCTTTATTTCCAGATCCTGGACCAGATCATTGATTATCCCGGAGATCCGCTCTGCCTGCCCGGAGATTTCCCTCAGGACTCTATTCTCCAGATCTTCCAGACGTCTCCTGAGGTCTCTGAACAGGGCAGTGACTCTCTCTGTTTCATCATCTGCTTCTCCTTGTACTTTCCTCCTGTGTTCCTGCAGACTCTGGACTCTTTTCTCCATCTCCTCTCTCTCTGTCATCTGTTTCTGCAGAACATTCCTCAGTTTCTTCTTCTTCATCTCAGAGGCCTCATCCAGAGTCTCCACCTGGTGTCCCCGATGTTCTCCATCCAGCCTGCAGGACACACAGATACAGGTGGAGTCCTCAGTGCAGTAATACTCCAGGATCTTCTTATGGACGGAGCATTTCCTGTTCTCCAGGGAAGTGGTGGGGTCACATAAGACATGTTCTGGTGACTTGCTGTGGACTCTCAGGTGATTGTCACACAGAGAAGCTTCACACATCAGACAGGATATCACAGCAGGTACAGGAGTGTGAATACAGTAAGTACAGAAGACCCCGGACTCCTCCCGATCTGGATGGGTGGACGGGAAATTCTCCACTATGTTCCGTAGTGTTATGTTCCTGTGCAGTGCAGGCCGATCCTGGAACTCTTGTCTACAGTCAGGACAGGAATAACCTCCAGCCCTATCCTGTGTATCCCACACACGACCAATACAGTCCCGGCAGAAGTTATGTCCACATTTCAGGGTTACAGGATCTGTATAAATGTTCAGACAGATGGAACATTCCAGCTCCTTCCTCAGATCAGTAGACGCCATCGCTGAGAGCAGAAGAGAGAAATGAAACTGAAAGTATCCGACACTCATTATAACCAGTTCTGTACATTCCTACACAGGGAGGGGCTGAGACTGAGACACGTAGTCATAGGAACTTTTATACAGAAGAACACAGAGAATACAGCATGTCACAAAAGTAAGTAAATGGATAAGTAAATTGCCGCGCCAATCCAAAAAAATCAAAGTAGCAGCCAACACTACAGAACGACTAGGACTGTGTAAAATATATAAACAAAAAAGTGTAGCGCTAAAGTGTATAATCGTGAGGATGGGAGGTTTTAGAGTGCCCCCTGGGAGACGTGTGCAGTGTATTGCTGTCTCCCAGGGGGCACACTGGATTATTTGTATCCTGAATACCTTCAGGACAATCTCCGGGTTCCCCATCTGAGGAGGATACCTTCCGGTGCACAACCTATCGTTACACTGTCATTCATCGTGAGACAGTACAAGCTCTTTAGACTCACCGCCCACGGCTTGTGAGTCCACCGAAGTCGGTAAGAGTATTCTACCTTTCACTTTTGATTCGGAGTCTCTTTACTGTGAAGATATCTGCCTTGGGTTTTATTTGTTTCAAACGGCATTATGCAACGTATGGACTAAATTACCAAGCCTCTATTATTCATTTGGGATTTGCACTTCCTCACTATTATTGTGGACATTGTTCATACTTCTCACTTATATTTTCCCTTTTCCTTTTTTTCACTACCAAAAATGTGGACTTTTGGGAATATGATTGGTTGAGTTATTTCACCTATTTTTATTTTTCATGTATATTTGCATTTTCCCTTAAAAGAAAAAGCATTGCACCTTTTCACTTAGGTGGTGATATTGTTTGTTTACATATTTATTTGGTTTTGGCTCGGATGGGGTTACATGCCACTCCCAATGTGGATTGACCTCTCCCCACTCTAAAACCTCCCATCCTCACGATTATACACTTTAGCGCTACACTTTTTTGTTTACACAAAAGTAAGTACACCCCCCACATTTATGTAAATCTTTTCTTCTATATTTTCATGTGACAACACTGAAGAAATGACACTTGTCTACAATGTAAAGTAGTGAGTGTACAGCTTGTATAACAGTGTAAATTTGCTGTCCCCTCAAAAAAACTCAACACACAGCCATTAATGTCTAAACCGCTGGCAACAAAAGTGAGTACACCCATAAGTGAAAATCTCCAAATTTGGCCCAATTAGCTATTTTCCCTCCCCGGTGTCATGTGACTCGTTAGTGTTACAAGGTCTTAGGTGTGAATGGGGAGTAGGTGTGTTAAATTTGGTGTTATCGCTCTCACTCTCTCATACTGGTCACTGGAAGTACAACATGGCACCTCATGGAAAGAACTATCTGAGGATCTGAAAAAAAGAATTGTTGCTCTACATAAAGATGGTCTAGGCTATAAGATGATTGCCAAGACCCTGAAACTGAGCTGCAGCACAGTGGCCAAGACCATACAGCGGTATAACAGGACAGGTTCCACTCAGAACAGGCCTCGCCATGGTCCACCAAAGAAGTTGAGGTCACGTGCTCAGCGTCATATCCAGAGGTTGTCTTTGGGAAATAGACGTATGAGTGCTGCCAGCATTGCTGCAGAGGTTGTAGGGGTGGGGGGTCAGCCTGTCAGTGCTCAGACCATACACAACACACTGCATCAAATTGGTCTGCATGGCTGTCGTCCCAGAAGGAAGACTCTTCTAAAGATGATGCACAAGAAAGCCCACAAACAGTTTGCTGAAGACAAGCAGACTAAGGACATGGATTACTGGAACCATGTCCTGTGGTCTGATGAGACCAAGATAAACTTATTTGGTTCAGATGGTGTCAAGCGTGTGTGGCGGCAACCAGGTGAGGAGGACAAAGACAAGTGTGTCTTGTCTACAGTCAAGCATGGTGGTGGGAGTGTCATGGTCTGGGGCTGCATGAGTGCTGCCGGCACTGGGGAGCTACAGATCATTGAGGGGACCATGAATGCCAACATGTACTGTGATATACTGAAGCAGAGCATGATCCCCTCCCTTCAGAGACTGGGCCACAGGGCAGTATTCCAACATTATAATGACCCCAAACACACCTCCAAGACCACCACTGCCTTGTTAAAGAAGCTGAGGGTAAAGGTGATGGACTGGCCAAGCATATCTCCAGACCTAAACCTTATTGATCATCTGTGGGACATCCTCAAACGGAAGGTGGAGGAGCGCAAGGTCTCTAACATCCACCAGCTCCATGATGTCGTCATGGAGGAGGGGAAGAGGACTCCAGTGACAACCTGTGAAGCTCTGGTGACCTCCATGCCCAAGAGGGTTAAGACAGTGTTGGAAAATAATGGTGGCCACACAAAATATTGACACTTTGGGCCCAATTTGGACATTTTCACTTAGGGGTGTACTGACTTTTGTTGCCAGCGGTTTAGACATTAATGGCTGTGTGTTGAGTTATTTTGAGAATGCAGCAAATTTACACTGTTATACAAGCTGTACACTCACTACTTTACATTGTAGACAAGTGTCATTTCTTCAGTGTTGTCACATGAAAAGATAGAAGAAAAGATTTACAAAAATGTGACTGAGGGGTGTACTTACTTTTGTGAGATACTGTATATATGGACACATATATTGTTTATATACTAGTATCAGTATTAATTAACTCTCTCCACTAGATGGCAGCATCTACAAAGCACATAAAAGGCTGTTCCCAGCCTGACAAAAGAGGGTGCACTGTTTACATCTCCCCAGTGCGCATGCTCCGAAATGCATTGCGAGCACGCCAGTGACGCCATCACACTCAGCGCTGCGGTCCAGCCCTCTTCATCAGACCTCAGCTGCACTCCAACCCTCAGTTAGGATCCCGCTTAAGCGCCACAGTATCCTGCTGGCCAGGACTTCCAAGAACACCATCTGGATATGGGAGGCTATGTTTAAGCTACTTAATTATGTTATAGATATCTTTCTCCTGAAGAAGCGGTGTTAACCGCGAAACCGGTCGAGATTAAAAGCTTTACATACACCCTTTACTCAACAATTTGTGGGATCCACTTGCTTAGTCAGGGTGGTATATCCCTTTTTGTTTTTATGATTGTATGTAAATATTTTGTTTGTAATTGTGTATTTTTTACTATTAAAAATTTGAATGTATATTAGTTTTAATCTGTTCCCATGTCTATTACTGCACTTGTTTACCTAGTACCGGAATAGTCCCATTCTTTTTCGTTTTTTGGGGGGGCTTAGACGGGAAGAGACAGCAGCAGCAACTGCCATCACATCTCTACCCCCTTATTTCCCTTTGACTTGGATATGGGAGGCGAGGGTCAAACACATAGCCTGGACGGACGTTAGCATGGTTCATTGGATCCATATGTACCTGATTACATAGGCGATTACATAGGCGCCTGTGTCTTCTCTCTCTTTTTCTGCATGTCTGGAGTCTTCTTCCACTTCCCCTGCAAGGCTGGCCCTGATACAGTGGACTGTTCTGTTCCTTTACACAGAGCTGATTGGCTCAAAGGACTTTTAGATGGACTTTTGTTTTATTTAAAAGCACCTAATAGGCTGCGCCACTACCCATGTGTGTGTTATTATATAAAGACAAAGCCTCTGAATGAGGCCGTGGTCTCAGAAGGGATACATGTCCCTTTACTTCTTATATCTTTCAGATTTGTCTACAAGAAAAGTTGATATACATTATACTCTATGGACATTTCATTCTTTAATTTCTTAGAAAACAATTATTATCCAATTCCTCTCCGTTTTGAAGATCCCCACTGACTATGGAGAGGATGTCGGGTGAGGATGTATTGGGTACGGTGAATGGTTCTGACTCCGGGTCACATCTTCCCATTATACTCTATGGACATTCCTTTCTATCATTTATCTGTCATTCCATAGAAAACAATAATAATCCCAAATAATCCCAATCTTATAATCCGCTCCTCTACTTGGGGAACACCTGTGGGAAAGGATAAAATGCTGAGCGTCTCAGATTTGCCTGTAAATGATTATTTTACATCCCATTATACTCTATGGGCATTCCCTTCTGTCCTTCATCCTCATCATTCCATAGAAAACAATAATAATCCCAAATAATCTCAATATTAAAGATCACCAGTGAATATGGAGAGGATGTCATGTAAGGATATATTTGGTAGGACTAAGGCCCCTTTCACACTCGTACGACCTGTATGGAAGTGGTTCTCAACCTCAGTCCTCAAGTACCCCCAACAGGACATCATGTTTTGGGAATTTCTCTTAGATAAAATATCTCTCCAAAATACCAAACCATTCACTCTGATTTAAAGCACCTGTGCAAGATAAAGGAAAACCTGCAAAGATGGCCTGTTGGGGGTACTTGAGGACAGGGTTGAGAAGCACTGATCTAGGTCATCTCCTGTCCTCAGGACCCCCTAACAGGCCAGATTTTAAGTATTACCTTGGGGGAGATGCAGACTAGAATACTGCAATCACTGAGCAGCAAATGATATCACCTGTGATGTGTTTCAGTTATCTTGCAGACCTGGCCTGTTGGTGGGTCCTGAGGACAGGAGATGAGAACCTCTGATGTAAGTCACATGACTTGAAGCAATGCCTGTGTAATGTTGGGTCTATGGACCTCCAGTCACATCAAAGTCTGACCAAAGTAGTGCAGGGACTAATCTGAAGTCACACAGATATGAGCGGTGCTCATTGGAGATCATGGGGTACCACTTGTCATGTGACTTTGCACTAGGGTTGTCACCTCATCCCTTTAAACCCGAACACATAATAATTACCCGGGTTCTGTGGCTGATTAAGGTGGTAATTAAACTCACTTGGTGCCTTATCTGCATTAAATTATCCTCAGAACTCGTGTAATTCATATGTGTTCGGGATTAAGGGATGAGATAAGAACCCAACCTACAGTCCCAAGTCACACAAGTGTGAAAGGGGTCTAATGGTTCTGTGACCAACTGAAATCTATTCTTCCATTATTCTCTATGGACGTTCCTTTCTGTCATTCCTTGTAGTATGTCCCCATATCCAATACATCCCGACATCCTCTCCATAGTCAGTGGGGATATTTAATATTGAGATGAAGTGGGATTATTATTGTTTTCTATGGAATCACAGAAGGGAACGCCCATAGAGAATATTGGGAAGTAAAATAGAAACTCATTTTCAGGCAAATCTGAGAATCTCAGCAGATTGTCCGCCGACGCCATCGGTCACAATGCCATACTATACCATGCTGACTCTCCGATTTGACTCTTCTAGTATTTTTTGTGTACGGAGGAGCCACAGACTCCGCCTCTTGCGGAACGCCCTGGGTTGTCTACCCGAGCCTCCATACCTCGAAAATGAGACATTTAAAATATGTGCAAATGACCGGGTGACCGCCAAGAGGCGTGTCACCCAGCACAGTTTCGCCGTTTTCCCGCGTTTAGGTTTTTTCTCCTTTGCGGCTTTACCACAAGGAACCTCGCCTGGTACCTTTACCTCAGGCACCGTAATCTGCCTTCTGGCGCCTGTGATAGCGGTCCCTATGCAGTCATCATCGTGAACTGAATACAGCGCATGGACGCGCCTCTTTGAGACACGTAGGGAGAAGCTCGATATCGCGCAAATGTAGACAAGGGTGTGATATCATTTTTTGGCCCAGTCACAAATTTTTGCGCCGTCCGGCATTTGCACAAGGAATTTTTTTGTTTATAATTTCTCTTTATTAATTTTTTCATATAAAACAATCATTTATATCGACAACATCCCAATTAAACATAAACAATTCCACAGATTATACATCGTACTTCAATTTTCGTGATAATTTTCCCTTTTTCTTTTATTACAAACTGTGAAAGCATTCTTATCTAAAACCATTTTCTACCATGTATTCTTAACACTCCTTCCCACCCCCCCCAATTACTATATCTGCATCCGTATCACTTTCATACAGACAATCAAACATCCAATTCCATATCCAAAGGTAAAAAAAAAAAAAAAAGTAAAAGGGGGGAGTTGTTAACCTCCCTCGCCGCTTCCTTCTCCCTCTCTCTCCGTTCCCTCTTTATTTTATTATAGATATTCTAATACTTCTCTTGATGATCGAAACTCATCCCAACTTTGCCAGATTTTTGATAATTGACTTGTTATATATCCTTCCTCCCTTATCTGTTTTTCCATATAGTGAATTTCATTCATTTCACATATCCAGTCTGCTATTGTTGGACTCCTCGTTTTCCTCCAATTTCTTTTTTTAACAACAAGGTTGGTCTTTATTTGAGAAAATGATATACAGAATGTAAAAAAAAACCGAAAATAGTGTGACAAATACACAGTTGTCAGTACTAGGATCCCTTTAGGACCCAGCACACTCACCTGACACAGCCTTTACCTGGGGAACAACAATGATTGGCCAGCTGACCTTTAAATAACTTGCAACAGCATTCAATCATTGCTCGTGTTAGAGTTACCTTGTGTTTGATCCAGTTTGATATCTGCTCTGTGTATTTCGTGTATGACCCGGCTCGTTTGACCCTGTTTGCTTGCTTCTGATTCGGTACCGTTTGGACTCTGATCTTCCTGTGTATGACCCAGCTTGCCTAGACTACGTTTGCCTGATTCCACTAGTAACTTCATCTGCAGTGGTGAACTACAAGGTCCAGCAAACATCTGCCTACATCTACAGCGGTGAACTACAAGTCCCAGCTGACCTTCTCTACTCAGACCTGCTCATGGTATGTGCTCTTGTTCTTTGAACTCTTTGAATAATCAGAACACCTGAACTGTTACCTGTTATATGCTCCTAGCCTGACATGAACACGAGCCATACATAATAAAGGAAACCTATCATGGATCCTGAGCAGGCTCAGTTGTTTGCACAGGAACTTTGCCGCTTATCCCATCAAGTTCAGGAAATGGCCACAGAGCTCACCAAGGCGCAATCTCCTTCTATTACCACTGCTACAAAAACTCCATCTGAACCAAAAATTCCTTTGCCTGACCGGTTTTCTGGTGACCGTAAAGGGTTTTGCAACTTTAAAAACAGTTGCAAATTATATTTCAAGTTAAGACCATCCTCGTCTGGCCCTGAAACTCAGAGGGTGCAAATCATTATTTCTCTACTACAGGGTGACCCCCAGGCTTGGGCCTTTAACCTGGAACCAAACCATCCAGCCTTGCTAACAGTAGATGCCTTCTTTGAAGCCCTAGGATTGCTTTATGATGATCCAGATCGTGCTGCTACTGCAGAATCAACCCTGCGTAACTTAAAGCAAGGAACTACCACAGCTGAAATGTATTGCTCAGAGTTTCGCAGGTGGGCCCCGGAATCTGGCTGGAATGATGCAGCACTCCGCAGCCAGTTTAGAATGGGCCTTTCAGATGCAATTAAGGATGCTCTGGTCAACTTCTCCTACCCAGCCTCACTGGAGGAGGCTATGAATCTAGCCATTAGAATTGACCGCCGCCAGCGAGAGAGGAGACGAGAACAAACTACAGCTGTGGCAAACTATATACCTCCCTTGCCGACTGACTATTCCACCTCCAGTGCCAAATCTGAGGAAGAACCTATGCAGTTAGGCTCCACCCGGTTATCTGCCCAGGAACACACGCGCCGGCGTAACATGGGACTCTGCTTGTATTGTGGCCTCAAGGGTCATATGCTCCGTTCGTGCCCTACACGTCCGGGAAACTCCAGGACCTAGGTAATTGCGGGGAGGTTACCTTAGGTCTGCTCTCATCTCCCCAGGGGGACAAGCGTATTCTTTTACCCGCTGTCATTCACTTTGGGACAGGGGCTCATGAACTGCTGGCCTTGGTAGATTCTGGAGCCGCTGAGAATTTTATTGATAAGACTCTGATTACCTCTTTGTCCTTGGAAACTCATGCTCTAGATTGCCCAGTCCGCCTGATTTCCGTGGATAATCGGCCTCTCTCACAAGATCTAGTGCTCCAAGCCACCAATCCTTTCCAGTTACAATTGGGGGCTTTGCATTGGGAGAAGATTTCATGTCTTGTCATTGACTCTCCATCCACTCCTTTGATCCTAGGCCTTCCTTGGCTTCGGAAGCACAATCCTGTAATTGACTGGCGAACAGGAAATATTCTGACTTGGTCCGATCAGTGTAAGCAGAACTGCATCCAGCATCCTGTTCGACTGGCTACCTGTCAAGTGGGAATGGAACAGATTCCACTTTGTTATAAGGACTTTTGGGATGTGTTTTCTAAAGGGATTGCTGACACTTTACCACCTCATCGCAGTTATGATTGTCCTATTGACCTCTTGCCTGACACTACACCTCCTCGAGGGAGAGTCTTTCCACTATCTGAGCCAGAGAATCTTGCTTTGCAAGAATACATCCAGGAAAACCTAGCTAAGGGTTTCATCCGTCCCTCCACTTCTCCCGCAGGAGCAGGATGCTTCTTTGTCCCAAAGAAGGATGGGGGACTGAGACTTTGTGTTGATTACAGAGGTCTAAATAAAATAACTGTTCCCAATCGGTATCCTCTTCCTCTCATCACAGAATTGTTCTCTCAAATCCAGGGAGCCAAAATCTTCTCCAAACTGGACTTAAGGGGAGCCTATAATCTGGTGCGCATACGTGCAGGTGACGAGTGGAAGACAGCCTTTAACACCAAGGATGGTCATTACGAATGTCTTGTCATGCCTTTCGGTCTCAGAAATGCACCAGCTGTCTTTCAGAACTTTATGAATGACATTTTCCGTGACATGTTGGGTCGCTTCATGCTTGTATATTTAGACGACATTTTGATATATTCTCCCAATCTTGAAACACATCAGAAACATGTCTGCTCAGTATTGGCCCGATTAAAGACTCACTCCCTTTTTGTAAAGCCTGAGAAATGTTCTTTCCATGTTAAACAAGTACCTTTCCTAGGCTACCTAATTTCTGACACAGGCCTCACCATGGATCCAGCCAAGATTCAAGCCATTTTAGACTGGGCACCACCTTCAGACCTAAAGGCAGTTCAGCGCTTCCTGGGCTTTGCAAATTTCTATCGAAAATTCATTAAGAACTTTGCCACCATTGCACATCCCATCACCTCTCTCACCAGGAAGACTCCGACTACCTTTAAATGGACTACTGAAGCCCAGGCAGCCTTCACTCAGTTAAAGAAAGCCTTTACCTCTGCACCAATCCTACGCCATCCTGTTCCTGAGCTACCTTTTATTGTGGAGGTAGATGCATCTGAAGTAGGGGTGGGGGCGCTTTTGTCACAAAAGGATCCTGTAAATGCTGCCATCCACCCCTGTGCCTTCTTGTCCCGGAAATATTCCCCAGCAGAGCGCAATTATGATATAGGCAACAGAGAACTTCTAGCCATAAAGATCGCTTTGGAGGAATGGAGACATTGGCTGGAGGGAGCTCGCTATCCATTCATAGTTCTGACTGACCACAAAAACCTTGAATACATCCGTTCTGCTAAAAGACTGAACTCACGTCAAGCCAGGTGGTCATTGTTCTTCTCCAGATTTGACTTCACAATTTCATATTTACCAGGACCAAGAAACATTAAGGCTGACGCCTTGTCTCGCAGCTTTCTTTCAGAGTCTCCTCCTCCGCTTCCTCCACAACCCATTATCTCTGAGGATAGGATTTTGGCTTTCACCCAGACGGACATCTCTGAGGCTTTGTTACCTGCACAGGCTGAAGCCCCTCCCTCCACTCCCTCTGGTATGCTTTTTGTGCCCCTGGCTCTTCGTTTGCAGGTATTGCAACAGGTACATGCATCAAAACCTGCAGCACATCCAGGGTTTAGACAAACTTTTGAAATTATCTCTCGCAACCTCTGGTGGCCATCGATCAGGCAGGATGTGTTAGCCTTCGTCCAGGCCTGTGAAGTTTGAAGCAAGAGCAGTACCCCTAAGCCGCCCGGTCTCTTACGTCCTCTACCAATACCTACCTGTCCCTGGACCCATTTATCTATGGACTTTATCACTGACTTGCCTCCGTCCCAGGGATGTTCCACGATCTGGGTGGTGGTAGACAGGTTCAGTAAAATGGCCCACTTTGTTCCGCTTCCGAAACTCCCATCTGCTAAAGAACTGGCATCTTTATTCATTAAACATGTTTTCAGGCTCCATGGGGCACCAATCAACATTGTCTCAGACCGTGGCTCTCAGTTTATAGCCCAGTTTTGGAAGGCCCTTTGCTCTCAGATGGGGATTAAGTTATCATATTCTTCAGCATATCATCCTGAGACAAACGGCCAAACAGAAAGGACTAATCAGACTCTAGAGAAGATGGTACGTTGTCTGATGGCCAATGATGAGGTGGAGTGGGTCAACGTCCTGCCATGGGCAGAATTTGCCTTTAATAATTGTGCCAGCACATCTACAGGGACCTCTCCCTTCTTCTGTGTTTACGGGTTGCATCCTCGTGTGTACTCCTTTGATCTTCCACCCTCTGATGTGCCAGATGCCAACACCACAATTGAAAATTTCTCCAAAATCTGGTCCGATGTCAATCATGCTATTTCTCGCTCTGTGCAGGCTTTTAAGAAAATGGCGGACAAGAGGCGCTCAAAGGCACCAGGATATAAAGTTGGTGACAAAGTGTGGCTATCATCTAGGAATCTGTCCCTGCATGTTCCATCTAAAAAACTTGGCCCAAAATTCATCGGGCCCTATGAAATTTCGGAGATTGTTAATCCTGTATCCTATAGATTAAAACTCCCCCCATCCATGCGCATTCCAAATGTCTTTCATGTTTCATTGTTGAAACCTGTTCATTCCAGCCTCCAAGTAAATGAACCAGAACCTGTGGATGTGTTGGACAGTCAGGAATATGAAGTGGCATTTATTCTTGATTCCAGACGAGTGCGCAATTCCTTACAATATCTCGTTCATTGGAAAGGTTTCGGCCCAGAGGATCGATCTTGGGTCCCAGCTCGTGATCTTCATGCTGACCGACTTAAGAAGAAGTTCCATCTTCGTTATCCAAGTAAGCCTGGGGGTGCAGGAGCAACCCCTCGAGGAAGGGGGGGTACTGTCTGTACTAGGATCCCTTTAGGACCCAGCACACTCACCTGACACAGCCTTTACCTGGGGAACAACAATGATTGGCCAGCTGACCTTTAAATAACTTGCAACAGCATTCAATCATTGCTCGTGTTAGAGTTACCTTGTGTTTGATCCAGTTTGATATCTGCTCTGTGTATTTCGTGTATGACCCGGCTCGTTTGACCCTGTTTGCTTGCTTCTGATTCGGTACCGTTTGGACTCTGATCTTCCTGTGTATGACCCAGCTTGCCTAGACTACGTTTGCCTGATTCCACTAGTAACTTCATCTGCAGTGGTGAACTACAAGGTCCAGCAAACATCGACCTACATCTACAGCGGTGAACTACAAGTCCCAGCTGACCTGCTCTGCTCATGGTATGTGCTCTTGTTCCTTGAACTCTTTGCATAATCAGAACACCTGAACTGTTACCTGTTATATGCTCTAGCCTGACAACAGTACAGTTATACAACGTACAGATATTATACAGCAGACGTTATTAGCTCAGCATTTAAGTGTTGTATAGTTTGGTGTTACCAGGCAGTGGGGGGGGGGGGGGGGGAGGGGGGGGGACGTCAGCATAAAATACAGATAGTCATTGCACAATACATAGGGGGGGGGTCAACATACCCTCTACACACCACAAAGACCTGCCCAGCTCCACAGCCTTCAGAGACCCAGCAGGGAGGTCAGATCGGGTCAGTCCATGGTTGCCAGACTTTGCCGAATTTTTGGGGACAACCTCTACTTATATAAGTTAATTTATAGAGCGGTATGACCGCATTTATTGAGTCTTCCCAGGTTCTTATTGTAGGGGGACGACTAGACGTCCACTTTAACAGAATCACTTTTTTTGCATAGAATAACAGTAGGGCCAGTAGTATTTTGGTGTAGCGAGGTCTCTGTTCGTCATCTTGGATACCCAAGAGGGCCAATTCTAGCGATAGGGAAATTTCCAACTGTAGTCTGACCTGTACAAATTCCTCTATAGCAGCCCAATATCTGGAGAGTCGAGGACAGCTCCAGAACATGTGGATATAGTCACTATCCGGTGACTGGCACCTCGGACAATTCGAGGATCTCAACGGAAACGCTCTGTGCAGCCTCTGAGGGGTGAAGTACACCCTATGCAAAAACTTGGTCTGGATTAGTTTATCCCTAGAGGAGATCAGTACCTGGAGACCATTATCAAAACACTCTTCCCAAGCTTCCCTGTCTAGGTTCGGAATATCTGTCTTCCACTTAACCCACAAGGCTTCCTAGCATAGACAAGGGTTTTTGCAAGGCCTCTTGTGAGAGCAACTCCTCAACCGCATCTGCCTGAATAATAGGCGGGGTCGGAAATTGTGCTTGGAAGGCATGTCGCAGCTGATAGTAACGAAAAAACATCCATCCCGGGAGATTATGCCTAGTCGCTAGTGTACGGAATGGAATAAGGGATCCTGACATTATAATATCTTTTAAGACCTTGATACCATATCTGGCCCAGACCTGCGGATCCGGAATGGTCCGAAAATGCGGGAGGGTGGAGTTCCCCCACAACGGGCAGAATGGAGACCACTGGCTGGCAGCTAAGAACCTTTTCCTAGCCGTTCCCCAGACTCTTAAGGTAGTTTCAGTGGGAACAGGCAAGGAGGGGTACGACGACGTCCCGCGGTAGGCCAGGTTGCTTAGTTCAGTAAGGGATCCCACGATAGCCGCCTCAAGACACACCGCTGCGTTAGCTCTAGATTGTTCGAACCACCACCTGACCGTGACCAGGACAGCCGCCCAGTAGTACACCGTCAGGTTAGATAAAGCTAGGCCACCGAAACTCACGGGGAGCTGCAAAGTAGTGCGAGCTATACGTGGAGACGATCCCCTCCATAGAAAGGAGCCAATACACGTATCCAGACTTTTAAAAAAGATTTGGGGTATCCACGTTGGGCAGTTTCGGAATATATAATTGAGCTTGGGCAGGTATATCATTTTCAAGACATTAATCCTCCCAAGGAGATTTAGGGGCAGATTAGCCCATCGGGAACAGTGCTCTTTTAGTTGCGCGACTATTGGAAGGAGGTTTAGGCGCTGATATGCCTGGGGTTCTCTAGCAATCTTTATACCTAGGTACGTAAATTCTTCCACCCATCTCAATGCTGTCTGAGGAGCCAGCTCTTTTGCCCGCTCATCTAAAGGGAAAAGGACTGATTTGGACCAGTTTATACGTATCCCCGAGAATTGCCCAAACTCGTCAAAGGCCCCCAGAGCAGCCTCCAATGAGGGACCAGCATCCTGCAGGTAAAGTAGGGTATCGTCAGCGTACAATGATATTTTCTCCTCCAGAGGGCCAATCCTGAGTCCCACTATACGGCTGGATTCCCGGACCAAAATCGCCAGGGGCTCCAGGGCAAGTGCAAACAAGCTGGGGGAAAGGGGGCAGCCCTGCCGAGTGCCCCTCTGGAGGAGAAAGAAATCCGAGAGGGTATCATTTACTCGAATTCTTGCCCTAGGACCCTTATACAGGACCCGGAGCCATTGCATGAAGCGAGGGCCTATTCCAAACTTCTGCATGACCGCCCATAAGTACTCCCATTCAACAGAGTCGAAAGCCTTTTCTGCATCCAGAGAGGCTATGACTCTGGTTCCTCTGTTGTCATGGGCGGCAGCTAGATTCAGAAATAAGCGACGGATGTTTATGTCGGTACCCTTGCCCGGCATAAAACCAGTCTGATCGACCTGCACCAAGTCCTCCATCACCTTACGAATTCTAATGGCCAGTATTTTGGCCAGTAGTTTAGCATCTGCATTGATGAGGGAAATAGACCGGTAAGAGGCGCAGTCTTCCGGGTCCTTGCCAGGCTTGGGCACCAACACAACAATTGCTTCGGATAATGAATCTGGGATGGATCCCAGTTCCGCCGACCACAGCAGTAGCGAGGTAAGTCTTGGTGCCAGGAGTTCTTGGTATGTGGCATAGAATTCTATAGGGATGCCGTCTGGTCCAGGGGATTTCCCAGACTGCATAGCACCCAATGCCTCCTGGACTTCCTCTAATGAAATGTCCTTATCTAACTCCTCATGCTTCTCATCCGTCAGGGAGGGGAAGGGAATCCTCTCCAGATACTGGAGTAGCTCCTCACCACTGAATCCCGCTCTCGCTGAGTACAAATTCTGATAGAACTCAAGGAACCTTGCATTAATGTCCGCTGGGGTCGTCAATAGCCGACCATCCAGCGCCTTCACCCTTCCAATATGGGTGACACCATTCCTTCCCTTTGCTAACCAAGCCAATAGTCTCCCGTTCTTGTCCCCGAATTCGAATACTCTCTGCGCACTATCAAGCATAGATTTCCGAGTTAGCTTGACTCTTAGAAGGGACAGTTCCCTCAGAGAGTCTTGCCAGGGCACATAGTGGTTTTGATCCGGATTTTGTATATACTCCTCCTCTTTCAACTTCGTCCGCACCTCCAGATCCCTCAGAGACTGCACAGAATCGCGCTTCTTGGCTGCAATGCGGGTCATATACTCCCCCCTAAACCAGGCCTTAAAAGCATCCCACTGTACTAGAGGCCCGGTGGAACCTTCATTGTTTAGCCAAAAATTGCATAGAGCCTCTGGGAGCTCTTCCTGAATATCAGGGTCCATAATCCAGTATTTAGACAGCCTCCACACTCTTTCACCCACCACATGAGAGAGTCGAATAGTAACCGATACCGGAGCATGATCCGAGATACCTCTAGAAAGGATCTCAGAGGATTCAATCCTCCGAAGTAACATAGAGGAGGCAAAAGCCAAATCAATTCGGGACATGGTCCGGTATGTGGTAGATAAACATGTGAAAGCCCTATCCGAGGGGTGGTAGTGGCGCCACACATCTGTCATGTGGAAGGCGGAGGCCCAATGAGAGAGCCCATGCTGGGGTGGACCGGAAGCATGGAGTCTGTCAACATCTCTGGAAGGGGCCAAATTGAAGTCACCCATAAATAACACATTTTCAACATTATATAATACGACCTTTTGCATAAGTTCATGGAGGACAGCGACATCTGCCGGTGGTGGCAAGTACAGCCCCACTATTACAAAAGGGATTTCAGAGATTAAGGCATGTAATAGAATGTATCTGCCCTCTGGGTCTAACTTCACCTCAACAATCTGAAATGGGAGGGATCTATGTACTAGGATACTAATGCCTCTCGCATAATTAGAGTATGGTGCATGGTAGTGCGCGCCCACCCAGGCCTTTTTAAAACTTAAGATGCGAGAACCGACAAGATGTGTCTCCTGAAGTATACACACTTGTGGGCGGAGTCTCCGCAGGTAAGCAAGTACCAGGGAGCGCTTAACCGCCGAGTTAAGGCCTCTCACATTCCAAGAAACCACCAAACACTTAGCCATGGGTTAGGCGCGTCAATAAAAATAAAAATAAAAATGGTATAATGTGAAATGTATACAGGAAAAATAATTTCAAGGGAGAACCTGTCCCTCCCAAGCCACACCAAGGATCCGTATCACACAGAACCTCTAAAAACTCGAGTTCCATGTGATAGGGATATGCCCACACATATCTGTCCATAAAGACCAACCGTGATTTGCGTTTACATTTTTGCAGACAAAAATAACAAGTTAAAACAATAAAACAAAAAAATAACATGGGTGCCCAACCATTAGCATCCCAAAACACCCCCCCACCCCACGCACCTCGGAAACAGGAGTTGCGCTCAGATCCCCAAACACCCATAATACTAAGATTATAAACCTAAGTCAGGGTTGTGAGCTTGGATATAGACCTCACATATCCCCTGAACCAGGGTTGTATGTGGGAGTAGTAAGTTCCTTTTAGAGCTATTGGAGTGATCGAAAAAAAAAAAGAAAAAAAAAACGACCAAAAAACAAAAATAAAAGTAACCAGGCATATTTAGGTAGAGAAATTGCAGCATTCACCTGCCTAAAACAGGGGCACATTCTTAGAGTTCGTTACCATAACTTGCATCGTCCTCAGAAAATCCAGAGAGATAACCAGTATAGTCTGAATCGAAAGTAGCCTACCGTCGAAACTGACGGTCAGTGTAGGGGTACTTCCCGTGCTCCAAAGCAGTCAACTTGCTCAGGGTCCGGCATAACAAAACCACAGGAGCCGGGGGCACCTAACATAAAACTTTGTCGAGCACGCTTGTTGAGGCTGGAGCCCCAGCCTCCGTTACGTGGTAGCAATCAGAGTCAGGAAGTAAACAGGGATAGTCGGTCAAGCAAGGTAGGAGAAGCAGCTTACTGGTAAAGCAGAGCCTTGTAGAGTGGACTTCTTATGGGGGCAGAGTATCCAGCCAAGCTGAAGCATCTCTGGGGCTGGTAAAAAAGCGCGCCGTTTCACCATCAATCACCCTCAATTTGTCCGGGAATAAAACGCTGTACTTTATACCTTTCCTCCGCAGGGTTGCCTTCACAGCATCAAAGGATCGCCTCTGTCTTTGTGTTTCCATGCTGTAGTCCGGGAATAGTAGGAGTTTGGTGTTCTGGAAGGGTAAATCTCCCGCAGCACGAGACGCCCTAAGCAACTCGTCTCGGAAGTTCAATAACCTGAGGATGAAGGTTCTTGGAGGGGCTCCCTCAGGACCAGGTCTTGGCGGTACACGGTGGGCTCTTTCGACCGCAAAATAAGGGGAGAGCTGAGCTGCCGGTAGCAGGGAGCGTAGCAGCCCCTCCGTGAACTGCGACGGGGAACGGCCCTCTACTCCCTCCAGGAGGCCCACGATCCTCAAATTGTTCCGGCGGCTCCGGTTCTCGGCATCTTCTGCACGGTATTCGAGTGCCTTGACCTTAGTTTGCAATATGCGAATGGAAGCAGCATGGTCGTTAACAGTGTCCTCCACCGTTCCAACTCTGTTCTCAGCCTCCGTCGCTCTGGCACGGATCTTGTCCAGATCTTGCCTAATCAGGCCGACATCCAACTGCACCTCCTCTATTTTTGAGGCTAAGGTAGATTGGCAGGAGGTAACGGCAGCTTGGCAGGTTGTAATTGCCGCCATGATCTCCGGCAATCCCGGAGACGCCGACACTGAGTTCTCCTCGTGGTCTGTCTGCGACGCCATGTTGCTATTGCGCGCAGGGGATCTCGTGGAGCCAGAGTTTAAGACAGTCTCTACGGATAAATCAGGGGGGAACTTCAATTTCTTGCCCCTCTTCTGGTAGCCCGGAGTTCTAGAAGGCATCCAGATATTATTAGGTCTCTTTTTAGCAGGTGAGAATAGATAGAACGGATAATTTACCGGATCACACTCCAGGAGAGCTCAGGAACACATCCGCTCAGTTTTCCATCCTGGCCACGCCCCCTTCCTCCAATTTCTTGCTATTATTGTTTTTGCTGCCGATAACATATGAATAATGATATCTTTTTTAATTGTCTTTATGGGTTTCGGTATTAGAGACAGTAACGAGATTTCCAAACTTGGGGTTAACTCTACTCCTGATACCTTATAATAAATCTGAAATATCTCGTTCCAGAAACCTCTCACTAGGGGGCATCCATACCATATGTGCTCCGTTGTTCCTTTTTCTATTTCACACCTCCAGCATAAGTCTGTATTTCCTTTATTTATTAATTTTAGGGTGACTGGGCTTCTATACCACCTCATTATTATTTTATAGTTTCTCTCTTGTTATTTATTTGCTGTAGTTGTTCTATGCATAATTTCAAAAACCCTTTCCCATTCCTCCTCTGATAAGGATCTACCCATTTCTGCTTCCCATTTCTTTATACTTGTTATTTCTTTGCAGGGGCTGTTCGGAATTAAGTCAGCATATATTTTGGATAAATTCCTAACTGGGATCTGTTCGCTCAGCAATAGTTTTTCAAAATTAGTTAGTGATCTATCTATCTTAAATATTCTGGGCTCTATAAACTTTTTTAATTGTTGATACTGTAACCATTTATTTTCGTTTTCCAATCCCAGTTCCCGCAACGTGGGTATTTTCCCATTCTCGAGAACTTGTACCAGTCTTGTATGTTCCGATCTATTCCATTTTAAAAACTTTTGCGCTCCCCTAGCTGGGGGGAACTCGGGGTTGAGAAACAATGGGGTCATGGGTCCAATCATCGTGGAGAGCTTCCCCCCTTTCATTACGTCATCCCATATCTTTAATGTGGCTTTAACGAAGAGTGTTAATTCATTTCGTTTAGGTCTTAAGTGTGGGACTCTGTCCATGGAAGAACTTTTAATTGGGGCCCCACTATTTCCTCCTCCATACTGACCCATTGCTTCTTTTCTTTATTATGGTACCAGTCTACTATTCTAGTCAGTGATGCTGCCTGCAGATATTTTACAAAATCTGGTAACGCAGGCCCTCCATTTCTTTTTCTTCTTGTTAGGTTTTCCCTTTTTATCCGGGGAGTTTTGTGCATCCATATAAACTCGACCGTGGCTCTCCTCAACTCCATCATCAGTTTTTTGGGGGGTTCCAGTGGTATTGTTTGAAAAATGTATAGAAGCTTTGGTAGTATGTCCATTTTTACAATATTAACTCTTCCTGTCCATGAATATTTTAATTTCTCGTATTTCTGTAGTAGTTTGATAGCCCTCCGAATTGCTTCCTCATAATTCTTCCCCTGTAGTTGTTTGAAATCTTTTGTTATGAAGATTCCCAAATATTTTATTGCGTCTTGTTTCCATTTAAATGGAAAATCCTTTTGCATAAGTAGATATATTTTTTAATTTATTGATATATTCATTATTTCCGATTTATCGTAGTTTACTTTGAAATAGCTTAATTCCCCAAATCTTTTGAATTCCTTCATTAGGTTAGGAATAGTTGTTAAGGGGTTAGTTATATATATTAGCAGATCATCTGCATATGCCGCTATCTTGTACTCTTTTCCCCCCAGTTTTATCCCCTTTATATCTTTATTATTTCTAATTGCTGTAATTAGATGTTCCATTATTAATACAAACAGTAGAGGGGAGAGAGGACAACCCTGGCGGGTTCCGTTCATTATTTTTATATCTTTTGATATTATGCCGCTTATTCTTACTTTTGCTTTCGAGTTGGAATACAGCGCGGAGATCCTACTACGCATTATTGGACCCATACCTAGTTGTATTAATGTTTCTTCCAGAAAGCCCCACCCTATCCTATCAAATGCCTTTTCGGCATCTATAGCCAGTATACATGTTTCCGTGGCTGTCTTTTGGGCGAATTCTATCAGTGTACAAGTCTTTATGATGTTATCTTTAGTCTCTCCGCCTTTCGTGAATCCTGCCTGATCTAATGTTATATAGCTAGGTAGGATAGGTGTTATTCTATTCGCAATAATCTTGGAATATAGCCTTATATCTATATTGGTTAAAGAAATTGGTCGGTAGTTTTTGCAGAGCGTTTGGTCCTTCTCTGGCTTTGGAATTAATATAATGTGAGCCTCTGTGCTTTGTGGTATGAAGCCTTGACTGTGAGATATAGAGTTGTATGTTTTTTTCAGGATGGGGGCGATTATGTCCTGGAAGTGCTTATAAAATCTAGTGGTGTACCCATCAGGTCCTGGGCTTTTCCCCGGGACTAATTCTGCGATCGCTTTCTGAACCTCTTCTATTGAGATGTCTCTTTCCAGGACCTCGAGTGTTTCTTTAGGGAATCTCGGCAGGGCTGTTTCTTCAATATATTTTTTAATTTCTTCCCTGTCCCTTTCCTCCTTCTTTTTCCCCTGTGGTGTTTTAATATTATATAATTTTGAGTAATATGCGTGGAATTCCTTCTTTTTCCCCTGTGGTGTTTTAATATTATATAAATTTGAGTAATATGCGTGGAATTCCTTCAATATTTCTTATGGGTCATATGTATATTCCCCGTCTGCTTTTAATATTTTAATTATATTTGATGTATTTTGTTGCTCTTTTAATGATTTGGCAATATTTTACCTGTCTTATTTCCCTGCTGGTACCATTGTGCTCTTCTTCGGTCCCTGATCCTCAGAGATTCTTCATCAAGCATGGTTTGTAACTCCATTCTTTTCCCTTTTAGATTTATTTTTTCTGATGGATTAAGGGTTTGTTTATGTTTTATTTCCCGTTCTTCTATTTCTTTTATTAACTGGGATTTCTTCTGACTCTTACTTTTTTTTAATCTTGAGCCATGCTTGATGAATGTCCCTCTTATTACGCATTTTAATGCTTCCCACTGCATGGGTATTGATGTTTCATCGTTCTCATGAATCTCCATAAATTCCCTTATTGTTTTTCTTATATCTTCTGCACATTCTTTATCTTTTAACAAGTTGTCGTTTAGCCCCCAGTTACCCTTTATCTTTTTGCGTTCTATTACCTTAATTTCCAGAAACAATGGGGCGTGGTCTGACCATAAGAACCCCCCTATATCTGATGATGGAGTCATAACCATTCCTGAATTATTAATAAAAAAATAATCTATCCTATGGTAGGAATCATGTATGTTAGAATAATATGAATATTTTTTTCCGCTTGATGTTGGGCTCTCCATATATCCACCAGGTGGTACTTTGCTAATGTCCCTTTAAATTCCTCTATTTGATTTTTATTTTTATAAGCATGGGTATTAGTTGTATCCATTTTTGTGTCCATGATAAAATTAAAGTCCCCGCCCATAATCACTGTACCCTCAGCTTTCTCCATAGCCCTGTTTACAGCTCTTATTCCCATCTTTATTTGATCATAATTTGGTAAATAAAAATTAATGATTGTAAAAATTGTACCATATATTGCTACCTTTATGACCAAAGATCTGCCATCCTTGCCCATATATTTTTGTATTATCTGATAGGGTACTTTCCTATGGAAGGCAATGGATACCCCTTTCGACTTTGAGTGGGGAAATGTATCATGTATCCAATTGTTATAATTTTGGTTATTAAGTTTTGGTATGTGATTTGAACGAAAGTGCGTCTCTTGAAACAGTATAATATCCACATTTTGTTTATTGAGTAAATTTAGAATTTGATTTCTTTTGTTGGGAGAGTTAAGTCCCCTTGCGTTGAAGGAGCAAAATTTAATCTCACCCATTCAAGAGAGAAAGAGTGAAGAAGGAAGAAGGGAGAGAAGGAAAAAAAAAAGCTGCTCCACTAGAGGATTTAACGCTCTTCTACGATCCAACGTGAATTTTGATAGATCCTGGAAGAACATCAGAGGATCTCCGTCATATTGGATGTTCTTGTTTTGACGGACAGCGAACATTATCTTGTCTTTTATATGAGCAAAATGCATTCTACAAATTATATCCCGGGGCTTTTTTGGCTCTAGCTTCCTTATTCCTGTTACTCGGTGTGCTCGGTCTATAATTAAATCTTTTGTATCAATGTCTGGAGCAATTTCCTGAAAAAATTTTTGTAGTGTTGTTATGAGTGTTTTTGGGTTCACCTCTTCTCTTAGGCCTCTTATTCTTATATTGGATCTTCTATTTCTGTTTTCTAGTTCATCTATATTGTTTATATTAGTTGTTTTTCTTGTTGCTGTATTTTTTCCTCTATCCTGATCAGTTTCTTTTCTGTTTTTAGAACTCTCTTATCTAATGTAACCATTTTTTCTTGCGTATTTTTAGTGGATGTTTTAAGTTCTTGTATCTCCATTTTATATGGTTCTTCTAATCTATGCACGTATTGATCCATGTCCACCCTGGTTGGAAGCGAACGAATATATGCTCTTATATCCCATTTCTCCTTATCCTGCTCTTTTTGTTCTTTTATTGATCCTGTTGTATCAATAGGTGAGCTGTTTCTAGGATGGTTTATTTGTTCTTCTCCTGATGATCTGGATATTATGGATGATTCTGCTATATTTGATAATTCTTGTGATGTTTGTATTGCTTGTGCTGCGTGGGGAGACTGTGGTTGTAACTGTTGGAAGAATTCTTTGATGTCAGTCGTTTGTATTGGCTGTACCCCTGTAGTGTTTTTATTGTTAGTTTCCGCTTTATCTTTTTTGCTCTTTTGTGATTGCGGTGTTTTGTTGCCTTTCTTAGGTGCCATCTTCCTCTCTTCTTCCCCCTACTTCCCTGTTTTCCCCTTCTCCGAACCCTCAAGATTATTGTTGTGCCTTTGAGTATTTCACAAGGAAAAAGGGGGGAGGGTATTGGTGTATTAGGGGAGTCTTACAGTCCTTTCAGTCCTTTTAATACCCCCTTCTGAACCCTCTCTGAGCTCCCCTCGGGGCGTTTTTGTTCAATCGTTTAATCGTTATTTAACCGTTATTTTTTCATATAGGGTTAATTATGCTGTTGTTTGTGTCTCTCGTGCTGTTATTCCAATTCAATACAAATCACAGTCTATTAGGAGGTAAGTAATAGTAATAATGATACTTGCTCTTTAGGTGACTTTAGGCGATGTGCTGATTTTCTCCCGAGAGATCCCTGGATCCCTGGGTCCGTCTGTTCCTGCCTGATCACTGCCGTCCCGCTCACGAAGGCCCCCGCCGGAGAGGGCGTCCGCAGACGAGAGTCTCCGCCGTCTGCTTCCGCAGACACACAGAAGCTCCCGCCGGGCCGCGCCCGCTGTCTCCCGACTCTGCCCCGGGAACTGTCTCGGCACTCCACAGGCAGATCCTCTAACAGCGCCTCTGGCTCTTTCGCTCCTGGTCTCCTCTTCCGCTCCTTCGCCTTCCTTCACCACCGCCTCTCAGCGTCCCCGCAGGCTCCCCCCCGAAGCGATGGGGTAATCACCCGGAGAGACACCCAGAGAGAAGCTGGCGGCACAAGGTATGTTTGACGGCTAAACGAACCGCCAGAGTCCGCGGCTTGTTAGCATATCAGCTTGTCAGCTTATCCGCTTCAGGTGCATCGGCCAGCATGTCAGACGCTCGTTCTCTCTATGC